>NW_017805476.1:14400-15233 GCF_001891065.2 Hippocampus comes | reverse complement strand
TTTGCTTCGTGTACAACTCACCGAGGGCACGGGCGAAAGAATAGGAATCTATAGGAATCTAGAGGGCTAAGGGAAGCACTTTAAAACTGTACGTGTGATCTACGGTAGTCAACAAGCTGCAAAAGTGCATCGCTTGGTTCCGTGTTTGGCTTCTCATCATACAAAACTTGGCCAGAACGGCTCAGGTGGTGTGGGTGTGTGTGTGTGTGTGTGTGTGTGTGTGTGTGTGTGTGTGTGTGTGTGTGTGTGTGTGTGCGTGCGCGCGTGCGTGCGCGGGTGAGTGCGCGTGCGCGGTAAGGGGCGATCCGGGGAGGTTGGTTGAACGAAAAGTAGATCTTCGGTCCAAAAAGTTTGGGCACCCCTGGTGTAGACTATCATTCAAAAATACATTCCCTTTCTCATGTGCTAAAGGTGAACAAAAATACCATAAAAAGAAGATCAGTGCAGTTGTCCATATTTTAGTATGGCCATATAACAGGAAATGGGGGCACGCAATCCATCGATATTCTAGCATGTCGACAGAAACACATCCGAAATGAGGTTGTTGTCGGTGTCTTGAAACTTCTTCCACTGGCCGTTTGATGTTTCCACTAATAAAATACTGTACCCATCGCGTACCGGACTTTTGCGCTTACCTTCTACTGTGGATATTCCTATCGAGATGACCATTTTACAATGCAAGGCAATCGGGATGGTCAGCAACACTTCAGAGAGTTACAATGTTTCCTTTTAATGCTTCAAATCAGAACCCCGTCTGGTCTGATGGAACCATCATTATGACCTGCTGTGAAGAAGCAAAATATATAATATAAGGATATATATATATATATATA
>NW_017805476.1:2984-11880 GCF_001891065.2 Hippocampus comes | reverse complement strand
GTTGTACCTCGTCAATCTCAAGTTGTGACAGCAATTGCCGTTTGTGGATGTTGGAACACTGAGCTACTAGTTGTTTCGTGGTCAACCGTGACTGTGGGTTTCGAAGTAACCATTCAGCCTGCATTCTCTGCATGTAACCCCTCTGACTAGGGTTGCTTGAGTAGTAGCATTCCAAGAGAGCCATGTTATCGCATCTCGCCCATCTCCGCTTTGTCCCAGCACCTGACGCAGACCTTGTTTGGCCGGGCGACGTCTGAGCCGGCATGTCATTCATTTTATTGTCTCTCATCATTGTATGAGGTCGGCATAGTGTGAAGGATCTTGCCCAAGGACCCACACTGGATGGTGTTATGTGCTCATTTCCGCCCAGGCGGGATTCGAACCACCGTCTCCCGTACGCCAAACCGATGCCTTACCAACTGAGCTATCCATATATATATCCTTTAAGATATCCAGGTCTGTCAAGGAATCCGTAACTAAGGCAATCACCTCTCTGGCACTGCTGATCATTTTCCTTGCTGCTTCTTTGCAAGCGTAGATGTTGTCGCCATAGCTCGGCTGGAAGTGAGCCACGGCCCTGGTGACTCCCCGGTGTGTATGTGTATATATATATATGTGTAATTTCATCATATAAAATCATGTAACCAAATTTGCTCAGTATAATTTAACTAAATCTATGCATAGTTTCCTGTGCCTCACATGCCGAAACCCAGGATTGGACGAGGGACCTTCAGTCCAGCGCTGTCCCAACTGAGCGATTTGGGCCTCTTGTGTAGTTAACTAAGACCTTTTCACCAGTCAATAAATGGGATCTTATCGGCCAAAAACACGACAGCAAGTCACAGGACACCTTGGAGAAGAGTAATCTCAACAAAGGAACAATTCCTGTGCCTCACATGCCGAAACCCGGGTATGAACCAAGGGCCTTCAGATCTTCAGTCTAACGCTCTCCCAACTGAGCTATTTCGGCCTCTTGTGGAGTTAACTAAGCTCTTTTCTCCAGTCAATTAATGGGATATTCTTGGGGCCAAAAGAAGACGAGTGAGTCAAACACACACATTGTTGTACAGTAATTGCAACAAAGAATAGAATTCTGTGCCTTACTTGCCGAAACCTGTGATTGAACCATCAACTTTCAGAGATTCAGTCGAACACTCTCCTAATTGAGCTATTTCGGCCGCTTGTGGACTTAACTAACTTGGTCTTAACCAATCAATTAATGGGATCTTATCGGCCAAAATCACCACAGCGAGTCACAGGACACATCGAAGTAAAATAATCACAACAAAGAAATAATTTCCGTGCCTTAGATGCCAAAACCCAGGGTTGAACGAGGGACCTTTAGATCTTCAGTCTAACGCTCTCCCAACTGAGCTATTTCAGCCTCTTGTGGAGATATCTAAGCCCTCTTCACCTGTCAATTAATGGGATCTTATCTGCCAAAATCACAACAGTGAGTCAAAGGACACATCGTTGTCCAGTAATTGCATTAAAGAAAAAACTTCTGCTCCTCACATGCCGAAACCCGGGGTTGAACCAGGGACCGTTAGATCTTCAGTCTAACGCTCTCATAACTGAGCTATTTCGGCCTGTTGCGGCGTTAACTAGGGCCTTTTCACCATTCAATTAATGGGATCTGATCGGCCAAAATCAGAACAGAGAGTCACAGGACACATTGTGGGACAGTAATCACAACAAAGAAAACGTTTCTGTGCCTCACATGCAGAAACACAAGATTGAACCAGGGAGCTTTAGATCTTCAGTCTAACGCTCAACCAAATGAGTTATATCAGCCTCTTGTGGAGCCACCTAACGAGCTACCTTTTCACCAGTCAATCAATGGAATCTTAGTGCCGCATCACAACACTGAGTCACATGACACATTGTAGTAAAAGAATCACAACAACGAAATTACTTCTATACCTTGGATGCCGAAACCCAGAATTGAACCAGGGACTTTTTGGGCTTCAGTCTAACGCGGTCCCAACTTAGCTGTTTCAGCCTCTTGTGGAGATATCTAAGCCCTCTTCACCTGTCAATTAATGGGATCTTATCTGCCAAAATCACAACAGTGAGTCAAAGGACACATCGTTGTCCAGTAATTGCATGAAAGAAAAAACTTCTGCTCCTTACATGCCGAAACCCGGGGTTGAACCAGGGACCTTTAGATCTTCAGTCTAACGCTCTCCCAACTGAGCTATTTCGGCCTGTCGTAGAGTTAACTAGGGCCTTTTCACCATTCAATTAATGGGATCTGATCGGCCAAAATCAGAACAGCGAGTCACAGGACACATTGTAGGAAAGTAATCACAACAAAGAAAACGTTTCTGTGCCTCACATGCAGAAACACAAGATTGAACCAGGGAGCTTTAGATCTTCAGTCTAACGCTCAACCAAATGAGTTATATCAGCCTCTTGTGGAGCCACCTAACGAGCTACCTTTTCACCAGTCAATCAATGGAATCTTAGTGGCCGCATCACAACACTGAGTCACATGACACATTGCAGTAAAAGAATCACAACAACGAAATTACTTCTATGCCTTAGATGCCGAAAACCAGAATTGAACCAGGGACTTCTAGGGCTTCAGTCTAACGCGAACCCAACTGAGCTATTTCGGCCTCTTGTGGAGTTAACTAAGGCCTTTTCCCCAGTCAATTCATGGGATCTTATCGGCCAAAATCACACCAGCGAGTGATAGGACACATCGTAGTACAGTAATCACAACAAAGAAAACATTTCTGTGCCTCACATGCCGAAGCACAGGATTGAACCAGGGACCTTTAGATCTTCAGTCAACACCATCATCCCGCAACTTCTCCCCTGCAAACTTCTCCAGCTTAGTGTGTCCCCTCCGATCGACCAGTGTATCCTCAGCTTCCTGACGGAACGTACGCAACAGGTGAGGCTGGGAAGGTCAACATCATCAACATGCACCACTCGCACTGGAGCCCCGCAGGGATGCGTCCTCTCTCCACTGCTGTTCTCCCACTTACACGAACGATTGCACCTCGACACACCCAGCCGTCAAACTTATAAAATTTGCAGACGACACCACAGCCATCAGTCTCATCAAAGACGGCAACAAGTCTGCGTACCAACAAGAAGTGGAGCAGCTGGCGCTCTGGTGAAGCCAACACAACCTGGAGCTGAACACGCTCAAGACAGTAGAGAAGATCGTGGACTTCCAGAAACATCCTTCACCACAGCTGCCCCTCACACTAGCCAACTGCCCTGTGTCACTCGGCGCGACCTTAGAGTTCCTGGGTGATAGATTGATTATTTTTAGTTATCATACATTCGCTTATTATTAATATTATTATTGTTATTTTGATATTGATTGATTGATTGATTGATTATGCTCGCAAAGAAGAAAGCTTATGCGTGCAATGATAAAGCAAAGAAGAAAGCTTATGCCTGCAATGATAAATTGATTATGCTTGCAAAGATGAACGCTTATGCCTGCAATCATTAATTGACTATGCCTGCAATGAAGAACGCTTATGCTTCCTAATAAAGATATATTAATCATGATGTACTCACATTTCTAATCCTTTGTATTATATTTATAATACATTTATCATCAAGAATGCTTAGTGCACCGTGTGGAAGTTTAGGGACGCAACCACCTTTCCGAGGATGTGGTTGGGAAGAGATAAGTGTTAAGACTAAACAGGAGCAAGGTTGGACAGTGAATGGAGCCATCAACACCAGCTGCAACGTGTTGTTTTTGTAACAATTGCACACATGTACGTAATTTACACTCACATACACACACATAGTCAAACAAGTTCAGTGTGTGTCCAACAGCCCCCGCCCTTTAGGTTGGACACACCTATGTAGTAGGTTTCCCAATAAATGAGGGGAAGAAAGGGGAGACGTGCCGAGAACTGAAACCGAACGCTTCTCCTCGTTCCCTCCAGGAGACTCCTTCTGGTACCAGAATTGAGTCCCCTGTCTCCTCCTTGTGTTTTATTCCTGAGAGTCAAATTGGATAAACCTGACAGTGGGAAGGGAGCTCGAGTGTTGATCATTGGGGCAACTACCGTCGTTCGCTCTCAGAGATCCCTCCCGCCGATCTTGAAGACAATTTTCCCTGTGTGCCGAGTCATTTCTTTAACTTTGTCCGAGAAAAACACTGACACTGACCCCAGGTAAAAATGAGTTTGACCCCCCCCTCGGGGGGGTCAAACTCATTTGACCCCTGCGTCCAAATTGTCACTCAGTGTTATTGTTTGTCTGTGTGCCCTATGATTGGCTGTCAGCCAGTGTGAGGGTGTGCCCAGCCTCCTGCCCACAGACGGCTGGAATCCGCTCCAGTGCGAACCACGACCCTTGTATGTGCACACCAAATCAGTTGCAATCATTTCTGGTGGTGCGATTAAAAATAAAGTCAATGCAGTTGATGCGGTGGGATGCGGATGCATGGTGGATGACACGTTTGGAGCGTCGGGAAGTGTGCATGCACCCCTAAAATCCACTCATTTGGTCGATTTTGGTGAGTGAGGGGGTTGGCACACCTGATGGTATGTATTTTGGTCTGTACGAATTCACATAGTTGCGACAGAGATGGCGTCATCATCATGAATCAAGCGAGGCGGAACGTTCGCAAAAGATTTGGTGTGCACGCAGGCGATTGGAGAATAGATGGATGACTAAACATTGGACAAAGGGGATGTATTGCTCTAATGATTAAAGGCAAGGGCTAATTGTCAACACTTATGGTGGTAAGAATGAATAAGTGTACCTGGGAAAAGCATAAAGTTGCAATATACGCCTGTGTATTGATTTATTGCACTTTTATGGCAAAAATTCTTGATCGAATGGGCACATTCGTTCAGGATGCTAATCATGTGTGACATTATGATATTGCTGGTCCGTGAATTAGTTTAAACACAGCGATTGTTGTGTTTCACTTTGTCGATGTTGTTTTTATTTTTATCTGTCCGCTGAGCAATCTGATGTGCGCATCATCGCGCTAAATGCAAAACCTCTACTGTGGGCGCTTATGATGTGTCCATGCGATCTTCTGCTCTCTGCGCCGTGTCGGCCTTTTCTCTTTCACTTCCTCATGGTCACTCACCACAAACAGATACTTAGTGAGACTCAGAAACACATAATTATTTGCCGTCATACATTTTAAACTGTTACCTGAGACATGATTATATAAGACAGCACTAACACAAAAGCCATTATATTGTGAAGACATAAAAAAATTGCAATAAAGCAAATTGAAAACGTACAAATGAAAATGAATTAACTACCTACTCATCCACAATGTCACATTTTTCAACACGATGAAATAAAACAATGCGAAAAGAAAGACATTTTTCATATAATAAAAATGTATAAATCCTAGCCAACACATGAACTTAAGTAAAACAAAATCTCAAAACCAAAACAAACAAACAAACAAAAAAAGATTATTCACAAGACGACAACTCACAACATTTTCACTTGTTATTTCACTCCAACAAAGAAAAAACAGAATTCGAGCACCCTTGCAAGACGCTGCATTGATTTCAGCCATCCTTGGCGCAAGAACTGATTAAGTCTGCTCAGATGAGAGGCCAAAACGTAATTGATGGATTGGCGCAAGAACTGATTAAGTCTGCTCAGATGAGAGGCCAAAACGTAATTGATGACTGCTCATCTCACCAACACGCTTGTGATTCTCATCCTGATACTTCTACGAGAAGCTTTGGCCACGAATTGAGCAGGAAAAGGTTTTCTCACCGATGTCTTTTTTTGTGACGCTTTAAAGATATCTTGTGAGAGAATCTTTGGCTACAGACTGTGCAGGATACAGGTTTCTCACCAGTGTGGGTTCTTATGTGTATTTTTAAGCTTCCCCTCAGAGAGAATCTTTTGTCACAAACTGTGCAGGCAAAAGGTTTCTCACCAGTGTGGGTTCTTGTGTCTTTTTAAGCTTCCCTTCTCAGAGAATCTTTGACCACAAACTGTGCAGGAAAAATGCTTCTCACCAGGGTGTGTTCTAGTGTGCAATTTTAAGCTTCCCTTCTGAGAAAATCTTTGTCCACAAACTGAGCAGGTAAAAGGTTTCTCACCAGTGTGTGTTCTTGGGTGTAATTTTAAGCTTCCCTTCTCGGAGAATCTTTGACCACAAACTGAGCAAGGAAAGGGTTTTTCCCCAGTATGGATTCTTGTGTGTGTTTTTAAGTGTCCCTTATGAGAGAATCTTTGGCCACAAACAGAACAGGCAAAAGGTTTCTCACCAGTGTGGGTTCTTGTGTGTATTTTTAATTGTTCCTTATCGAAGAATATTTGGTTACAAACTGAACAGGCAAAAGGTTTCTCACTAGTGTGCGTTTTTATATGTATTTTTAAGGTTCGCTTCTCAGAGAACCTTTGGCCACAAACTGAGCAGGCAAAAGGTTTCTCACCAGTGTGTCTTCTAATGTGTCTTTTTAAGTGTCCCTTCTCTGAGAAATTTTGGCCACACAATGAGCAGGCAAAGGGTTTCTCACCAGTATGGGTTCTTGTGTGACATTTTAAGCTTTCCTTCCGGGAGAATCTTTGCTCACACACCAAGCAGACAAAAGGTTTCTCACCAGTGTGTGTTCTAATATGTTTTTTTAAGGTTCCCTTCTGAGAGAATCTTCGGCCACAAACTGAGCATGGATAAGGTTTCTCAATACAATGGCAAATCATATGCCTCTTCAAACTGCTGGCACAAGCATAAGTTTTCCCACACTGGGAACATTTCCAGCGTTTGTCAGTTTCACGTGTCATATCACCTTCATACGCTTTATCATCAGTCTCAGTAGAGCATGGAGTCATGTCTTCACCACCCGATGGTGGAGCTAAGAGACCGTCTGCAAATGATCCTCCATCACTTTCTGATGTCACGTGATGACATGAGCTGCTGCCTGGAGGCCCCGCCCCTCTGCTCGCTTCACTTTGGCCCTCATCTTCACTTTTTAAAGGGACAGCAGTCAAAGACAACTTGCATACATTCTGCTCCTCATCCTCCGCTTTGATGTAGAGAAGCTTTTCTTCATCTCCCTTGGTTTGGAGCAGCTCTTCCTTCTCTTTGATGTGAGTGTGCCCTTCATCCTCCTTTTTAATGAGACGGGGGTCTGCCTCCTCCTTTTCTTGAATGCAGGGGCGCTCTTCATCATCCACTTCCTTCTTAATATGGGGGGACTCTGGATCCTGCCATCCAGTACAAACATCTTCGCTGATATCTTCAAGATAAGAAAATAGAGAAAAAAGGTTTGGCAAAGTGAATTCTGTAGCTTTACATGACAGATTATTGTTTATATTTGTACTTGTGGTTAATTGTAATTTAAGGTTAGTGTCATGAAAAAGGTAATTAGACTCGTAACGTTTATTAGCCAGCTGATGTGATTTAATTTGGCCACATTGAGACAAAAATAAATGTTATTGAAAGACCAGGGACAAAACCGTTTTCCATCCATCCATTTTCTAATCTGCTCATCCTCACAAGTGCTGTAGGTATGCTGGAGCCTATCCCTGATGACTTCGGATGGATTGCGGGTACACCCTGAACTAGTCACAGGGCACACATGGTGGATCACACATATACAGTACGTGGTGTGGGAGAAAATTCTTGTTAGTTTTTCAACAATACATCGAAGGTTCAGCTACGTTGGAGCATGGCGGCGGTGAGAGGACATAGCCTCCATTTCTGGCATACACACCGGCTGACCTCTTCCACATTCACACATGCCCTTCATGGAAGCACCGTGGCGGCATACGCAGCGTTCAGCTGGTGAAGCTAAAATAGGAACCGAAACACGCTTTGAGCTCCGCTCATTCCCGAACGCAAGGAATTAATCTGTCGTGGCGTGGCCCTGGACCCTGTCGACCCATGCCCGATACTAGTCGTTAGTTCCCTGCGTAGCGCCACGGCATTATTGCCGTCCACGCCACCTTTGACGAGGGGTCCATCTTAAGATTTTGACGGAATTTCCCTTAGCTTGGCAATAAAAAGGGGCATCCACTGCCATTTTTGCTTCCAGAAGCATTGCTTGTTTGTCTTTGCTGTTGCATAAATTCTTTTCGTTCCAGGTACAGCCCTTTGGATACAGCAGGGGTTGTTTTAAAGTCCTCTATAAATATAGTTGAGTGAAATTGAGAACATGCAAATTCCACAAAGGAAGGTTGGAGCCGGAATCAAAGCCTGCACCTCTGCATTGTGAGGCGGACATGTTAACCAGTCTTCCACCGTGTCGCCACAAAACTTTATCGAGATGACAAATGTGTTCATTGAAAATTTGACCGAGGATCAGACTTACAATTGAGTTTTGCGTGTTTTTGGGGTTATTCCCTCTGGATGCCCCTATTTTTAACAATGTGGTGTTGATTTTATCATGTATAGCCATAAATAATTTGTGGTGGAGCCAATTTCACCATCCTCTCCAATGGTGCTGTGCGGTGTGGTGGAAGCATACCTAAGACGCCGTTCACTTGTGACCCTTCACAGTGGCCTCCATCACCTTTTGTTGTCGTGTGTTGACTTGAAATTCTGCTGCTTTGAGGCCGCGGCCCTCTGCTCGGTTCACTTTGCCCCTCATCTTCACTTTTTAAAGGGATACCAGTCGATAGCAACTTGCAAATGTACTCCTTCTCCTCCTCTTTGATGTAGGGAGGCTTTCCTTCATCCTCCTTGGAACGGAGGTGCTCTTCCTCCTCTTCTTTGATGTGAGTGTGCCCTTCATCCTCCTTTTCTTGAATGTAGGGACACTGTTCATCCTCCACTTCTTCCTTAATGTCGGGGTACTCTGGCTCCTGCTGCCTGGGACCAGCGTCTTCACGGACGTCTTTAAGACCCATGAAGACAAACACAAAAGGTTTGGTCATGTCAATTTTCATGTTTAAACTTTGGATTTGCGTACGATTCTTTATATTT
>NW_017805476.1:0-1886 GCF_001891065.2 Hippocampus comes | reverse complement strand
AAAAAAAAGTATGGTAATACTTTAATGCTTTTTCTGTAAAATAACTGCACTTTCATTGTCTAGCATTAATACATACTCTTATCAGCTTCTGTTAACAATGTCATTAACTTATTTCAACGTAGAAATAAAACTGAAATCGGGAGTAGAGTTCTAACTTTTGGTCCGGCCCTCCACAATATTTTCTGCTTTTCATTTGGCCCCCCCGGGAAAATAATTGCCCACCCCTGGATTAGAGCCTCGATGTCCACAGGTATAAAGTGGGACCGAGGATCGCAACAACCACGAAGGAATTAGTGATGTGTCGTTCTTGTGGAGGCTCTCAGTCGTACAGGAAAGTTCCATCGTAGAAAGGGTTCTGTCAGTCGTCATCTGTACCTGTGGGTAAAAAACAAAAAACAAAACAAAAAAAAACAAAACAAAACTTTTTTTTTTTTTTTTTTTTTTTGTTTTGTTTTTTGTTTTTTACCCACAGGTACAGATGACGACTGACAGAACCCTTTCTACGATGGAACTTTCCTGTACGACTGAGAGCCTCCACAAGAACGACACATCACTAATTCCTTCGTGGTTGTTGCGATCCTCGGTCCCACTTTATACCTGTGGACATCGAGGCTCTAATCCAGGGGTGGGCAATTATTTTCCCGGGGGGGCCAAATGAAAAGCAGAAAATATTGTGGAGGGCCGGACCAAAAGTTAGAACTCTACTCCCGATTTCAGTTTTATTTCTACGTTGAAATAAGTTAATGACATTGTTAACAGAAGCTGCTACGAGTATGTATTAATGCTAGACAATGAAAGTGCAGTTATTTTACAGAAAAAGCATTAAAGTATTACCATACTTTTTTTTGTTCATGAGAACAGTGAAACAACTGTGGTATATGTCCTGAACAACATACATGTGTGACAACACAAGCAACAAAGTGCAACAATATATTTCCCAAAAAACTGCAGCATACAGTACAAGTACATGACAAAATATAACAAAGTTAGGACTATTTGCTGCAAAATGAGACGAGTAAAAGACCTGGTGGCTTTCTTTCCACTCACTCACTGTCTCGAACTTGACCTCCACTCGATCACCACACAAGACAGCATTGCTCAGCTGATGTTGTGCAACGAACTTTTGAAGCCAGCCACGGGACGCTTCGAAGTCTTCCGACACCCATAGCGCTATGGAACTTGATTGCTCTCTTATTAGCGGTCCAGTTTGCGGAAAGTTTTTAGCACGATAACAAGTCAAACCATTCCAGCCAACGTTTATTTGTTCGACTGTCCGTCGAGCCGCATGCAATTCACTCTGAGCATGGAAACACCCAGAATTGGAATGAGCAAGAATCGCTTCCTCGTTTTTCAAAGTGTCGTAGATTTGAGTCTATCAGACTCCAAGCGTCTCCTGAATGTTTCGTACTTTGTAACCCGCTTTCGATTAATTAGATACACTTCAGTTTCGCGGCCATGACTGTTCCTCTTCCTTTGGCTGCCCTTCTATACAGGACGTAAAAATTTTCGCAATTCCAGTAAAACTCACTGCAATAAAGAGTCGCTTGCATGTCGTCGTTTTGAATCCAATGATTGTAAATTGCGCCGCAGACACACGTATTCCGTCGTATCGAGCGGAGTTACTTGAGTTTGCGCGACTGCGGGCTTCCGTATCGTCTTCCTCTCCCTCCCTGTGCTCTGCAACTTCAAGTAACTCCGCCACCTGGCGTTGAAATGCCTGTCATTACACGTCCAAATGAAATGAATGCAATCATTTACCTCGAACCTCAATTGTGTACTGTACCAACTACCAGGCCGGATTAAAAAGACCAAGGGGCCGAATCCGGCCCGCGGGCCATAATTTGCCCAGGTCTGCTCTAGAACATGCTTCCTGACATTCCTCGATC
>NW_017805475.1:0-266 GCF_001891065.2 Hippocampus comes | reverse complement strand
TTTAAATGTCCTACTTTCATGATATGATATCACTATCAATTTCGCCGGAAAGTCAAATATCTCCAATTTTGTGTGTGTGTGTGCTTTTTTTTCGTGCGTGTGTGTGTGTGTGTGTGTGTGTGTGTGTGTGTGTGTGTGTGTGTGTGTGTGTGTGTGTGTGTGTGAAGAATTTGCATTTTTTAAAATGATGTAAGTGTCTCTAAAACGATTTTTAATGAGCACATTACTTTCGCCTAAAATCACATTATATAACAGAGTAGAAGAGC
>NW_017805474.1:0-255 GCF_001891065.2 Hippocampus comes | reverse complement strand
GGCGTTCTTGCCGCCTTGCTCTCACTCCAAATCAATAGGAAGAGAGATGTCCTTTTTGCAGCGTTGCTCATTAGGGCCGATGTGACGGGCAAAAAAAACACACACACACACACACACACACACACACACACACACACACACACACACACACACACACACTATTTAAAATGACAGCTCTAAAATGTCCGCCTTTGAAATATTTGAGTCAAGAAAAACAGATAAACAAAGACTAAGCTTCTGTTTTGATTCAATGTC
>NW_017805473.1:0-5332 GCF_001891065.2 Hippocampus comes | reverse complement strand
TTGAACCCGGTACCTCTGCACTGTGAGGTCGACGGCGCTAACCACTGGCGCAGTGGGCCGCCAATATAAAATATAAATATAAGCACATTAAAAATGGGTGAGTGGAGGTGAGTCCAGGTTATCAGGACCGATTATCGGAACGCAATAGGATTATTAAAAATAAATAAATAAATAAAAAAATAAAAAAATACAAACCATTCCCCCCACCCTCCACATTGTTGTTTATAAACCAATTACTGATTTATTATTGCAGTTATATGGTTTGGTGATTGAACAAAAAAATAAAAAATAACAACAATAAAACAACAATAAAATAGTGGGAAATATGAGCCACGTTGGCTGCTGATCAGAAAGGTTGATTTGGAACCCTGCTGGTGACAGCTGCTGATGTCTATTTGACATCAGGCATCATAACTGTTCAACCTCCGCATTCCGTTTGGCTTTTCGGGCATTTCAGTTGAAGTTGGACGTCGGAGGTTCCACTGTAATCTGCGAGCCCATCATCAACCCTTTCTTCTCACGAAACAAAGCAAACGTACACAGCATATCAGTCAAGCATTCAACATCATACTGGCAAGGAAAAACAATAATATTCTGTTGCCCAGAGTAACCTCCATTTTTACTATTTATGTATATTCCTGCCTTTATTTGTGGCCCGGCCTTTTTCTCGATGGCTTTCATGGGAATACATTTTCAAATAGTTGTCCTACACTCTGCAGCTGGAAAAACAGGACTCCACATCACGTGCACTCAAGATGTTATTGTTCACCCTGGTGGTTATCGTCCCATAAATTACAATAAATGCCTTTTTTTCTTTTTTTGGGGCATCGGCCCTACATTTGAATTTCAGTTCAAGAACACCCGAGTCGAACTACCGTGTCTTTGTTCTTTCGAAGCACTTTGATGTTCAATCAAGGTTGTTCTTCTAAGAAGGATTTCAGGAATAGCTGCTCCACTTTGGACCTTGTTCAACTGACACGAGCAACAAGAGCGGTCATTTTTTTTAAAATGGAAAGCAACGGGATGCTTCACATTTCAAATCTGCCCATTTAACAATTATACCTACCATTACATATTATCTCCATAGATAATTTCAAGCATTTTTGAAGTACTTTTTTTATCTTACAGTTATGAAAATTACTAACACACAGTCAGTTTTATTTATTTTTTTTGTAATTGAATATCGGAGAATCAAACAAAACAAACTGTAGTACGTTTGGATCCCAACGAGGAGCCACATTTTGGCAATCTGTTTTTTTGACGAATCTAAAATGGAGCAATTTCCGTCACAGGTTTCTTCGTGGCAATCACATAATCCACATTCAAACGGTGTCGCCAATTTTCAATTTGACTTGAGAACACTGGGAAGGAAGTAATAACATTCCGCCTCTCTGCTCCTCAAAACACCTTCGGTCATCACCTTGGTGACTTGAAAGTGCCGACTGGGGAAGGCATCAAAGCACTGTAAATTCCAGCAAATTGGGGCCACGGGAAAATCCAGACTGCCGGAAGATACAAAGAGGAAGGAATGCGAGAAGCTAGGCTAACTTTATCCGGTCACTACGTTCACGCTTGCGGTCTCTTCTTGTCATTATTGCCGTTTGAATAACTTGAGAATCACTTTAACCTGGCTGATTATCCTGCAGTGTGGCACATTCCGCTCATTAAATGGGGCTGGGACAATCAGAAATGTAAATTGTTCAATATTTCCTGATTGCAAACACCGAGGTGGGTGGATCCAATTAGGGATTCAAAGCTTGCGTTGTCGCCGCACACACAATTGATGTTTTGGTCAAAATCTGATCATCAGGACTTTGCTGACAAATCGAATTAGGGAACGGGCTCTAATTAAACTTAATTATGGTTCCGTTTGCTCCCTGCTTCAGGCTCAAGGTCAGTCAATGTGATTTTCATCAAAAACAAAAAAACAAAAAAACAAGTTGACAAATGCAAATCGGCTTTCCGTGCTCGCTTTTGGATCGTCCACGTCAATGGCGTTCTCCGTTTCTCGGCGGGTTTAGCCCTCCGCCGCTCAATTCGGCTGCTTGGCAATTCAACACGTAGCAGCAGCACCTTTTTAAGATCGGCGCCAGACAAGGTAGACTCTTAAGTATTGGGACACTTGATGATTGCACCGAGAGGATCGTACTCTTTATTGGTCACTGATGTCGGACCTATCATGGCTCAAATTGTTTCAGGGATCATATAAAATGCAGAACTGGGCAAAGTATGTTTTTTTTTTTTTTTAATTGCCTGATGACCCTGGACAAATGTAGAGATTTAAAAAAAAAAAAAAGTTGTGCCTCAACTTTTGACCATAGCAAACTGAGATGGGCTCTCGCTATTAAGGTTCAGCGCTATAGAAAATGTATTTGAAGTATGACAAATAATGTCTTCATGCAGTTCTTTGTGGTTGCATTAGGTGGCCCAAATCTGAGGAAAATTGTCATTGGGTCTCAGCAGAGACACGTTGAAAATGTTCACGCGGAGGCAACATGCGTGCAATCATATTTATGCAGCTTTTATTTTATTTTTTTTAAATAAACCCTGCATGCGGCCAAGCCTGATTTCCTCTCCCATCTTCAGCCACAGTTGGCCGGACTCCTGTACTTGCTCATTTGCATCCCAAAAAAAAAAAAAAGCTGTTTGCAACACAAGTTATTGGATATAATGACAAGAAGATGATCAATCGAAGAGATGCAATCGACCTTAATATTTGACTTTCATCCTCCTCACCAAGGAGTCAAGGACATTCATTTGTTTATTTAGTCACCTCGAGTCTTAAATGACAACCTCAATGAAACAAGCAGCGAAGCTTAAAAATAAAGGAAATAGATATTGACCCATCAACAAAAATTTACACGAGCATTCTGACCACGTGTGGTTTAACCCGGTTTCATTCGGCTTTTCAGATAGCTAATCCTAATCGACTGTAAATTAGTAAATTAGTGATCTAGCAATTTGTTTATTTTTCCCACAACTGAAGAAAAATAAATCACATCTAACCCCTGGGCCATTAAAACAAAATCCCGTTGCTCTGGGTTTCGAACATTTGCTGCCGCTCTTCAAGAGGTTTTGGGATCCATATTTGAAATAAAGCATCATGGGAGCTCAGGTGTCTCCATAGGCCACTGTTGGGCGGGGGCAACTTGTCTTCTTACGGTTCCGCTTTTACTTCTCTCATCTTTCTGTTTCCTTTTCTTATTGTTCAAGCACGAGGCAGCTATTGATGACCTGTAAGTGCACACACACCATCGCTTGGAGTCAAATGCCTCCCACCAGTTCTATCGGTGTTCATTTGATCTGTTTCCCACCCCGAAGGCAATACATGTCATGCGGAGAGGTTTGTCTCGACATAAGCGCAATCATAATTGAGATTCTGTCGCCAACGCGTTGTTAATGTTGGCAAAAAACAACCTGACAAAACAGAAATCCAATAACCTCAAGGTACATCTTGCGCCGATATCAATACGACTCTGGAAGGGCATGTGACGAATGCGAATTAAAATGGCGTTTTACATCTTGCGTGCGACGTGGACCGCCATTAAAAGCTTACCGCAAGATCCCCCTCGCTTGACTGCGTAATGTTAGGGGCGCATCGGGCTGCACTGTTTCAGTGGTTCACAATTGCAGTCCTTGACAAACCTGGATTCAAACGGTGGTTATCTTAAAAACCTTGATTAACTTTAGTGCATTGGCAACGATTTCAGTCCCATTTTAATAGCCATACAATTGGCAAACAAGTTCACCGCTGTAAAAACAAAAGGCACGCAATGCGTTCATGATGGCCAAAACTGCATCTATTTGATATTTAATACTCTTGGACAATGATTTAGAATTGCAAATCATACAATTTTATGGTTATTTCTATCCGACTCCGCCTCCCCACTTTTCCGGATGAATGTCCTTGTGTTTCATATTTGACCTTGGTCTCATATTCACAGACGCAAGCCAGATGGGGCCTGATGCCTTTAAGATGGTGTTTATGTGTGGAAGTAAAATAAGCCATTTGGCCTTGACCAAAGTCTCCAAAGATGATAAACCTCCAGAGAAAGACAAAAAGATGCACTCGCCGTATGCGCTCAAATTAATGAGTTACCCCCAAATGGTTGCCACTGCGCTTTTATTTTTTTGTTGTTGTAATTTTTCCTGACCTCTTTGAAGAGCGGAATAACAAACAGCGGCATTTGCATTCCCAGCCTCTCACCCAGTCATAAGTACACACGAGAATACGACAAAGGACGGATTTCAGACCCTCCATGCCGACGGCGTCGAGGACGTAGCGAGAAAAGAACAAGCTGGCATACCCGGTGTATGTCATCCCTTTTATTTATTATCAATAGCGCGAGTGTTTGCTGTGATCTCAGTTGTCATACCATTATTGATACAGCAAATATTTCGCCAGCTTTATCTCCTCCCTCCCCCGAATGTTCTACACAAAGAATCAATAGCGGAGACACGCGCTTGTTTTGCATCCACTTGACATTTTTCCAGCGCCCAAAGGAAAAAGGGGAGCCTCCACCTCGACGATATCCAAACGCAAACACGGAGGCGCCTACTGTCAGACAGAGCCCGAGCCTCCGTGGCACTTGTCACCTTTCTTTTCGACGAAGCGATCGGTCTGTTGTGGGACGATACGGCAGCCTTTTGAAAAATACCCCGGGTGTCACATCTTTTCTGCAGCGTTTTAACTCATATTTTGGGTCTGCCATGAATAAATAATGCCGGGCTTTTATGACGGTGACAGCAGAGTCAAGTCAGAGTCTGGGGGAGAATGGAAAGGGTGTATGCGTGTGTGTTAAGAGTGATGCCAGCGATTTTGTGTGTGTGTGTGTGTGCGCGTGCAGTGTTTCGATAGGATGCAGCAGGACTGGATGTATTATTGATGTGCTGTTAGCACTCCCAGGGAGTTGCAGTCTCATCACAGTTTGCCAAGGGATTAAGAGACTCAAAAAAGCAAAGCAGGGAAATGGCGGAAAGGCACGGAGCGCATGCCTCCTCCAAAATCCCCGTGCCTGCTTCTGCCACAAATGGGCCTTCATTGAACAGAAAAGTACACATCATACAAGACATCTCGACAGGATGGCCACTGTCAAATTATTGAATCGGAGTTCACAAATGAAGCAGCGTTTGGAATGACATTTCACATGATTACATCCGTTGGCACGGGTGCGAGATGGCCTCGGATGACTGCTTGTAGACCTTTGCTGTTCGTCGACTCGCCTGTCCTTCCTCGCGTGCGGTAAACACACACGTACACACGATGAACTCCCGGTTTACTAAAAGTCGGTGTGTCCATGAAGGACAGGCTGCAATCCCGCCGTCCTCTGTG
>NW_017805472.1:0-8245 GCF_001891065.2 Hippocampus comes | reverse complement strand
TTAAAGGCCATATTTTACTGAGCTGCGAGTGTTTGGCAACGTAGGGAATGTTGGTTGGTCAGCAGGGTTGCCAAAAAGGTTGAAAATAGCTGGAAAAGTTTGCAAATTGAAAAATGATTTGCGACCATTAAAACTCTTGGCGAATGTCTGACGAAGGTCTTTGCGACCGTTTGCGATCTTGAATGAACCCTGATGAAAAATCACCACTCGGGCCATGCGCAAACACTTAAGCCTGTGTCCCACTACTTTCGCCAACATTCGCAAACGTTGGCCTCTGAGTGAGATACAGGCTTTACCAATCAAACACCGTTGCTCAGTGAGATAAGGGCTTAGATACATTGCGGAGAGGTTTGTCCCTCAACAAGCGTTGTTGGATGGAAACACCCTCATTAATATTCCATGCGATTGTGAAAGGGTAGTGGAGCTACCTTCACAAGTCAAAAGCGACTTTGTTTTTGTTACTCGTTGGAGGCAAAATGGTTCTCTCAAAGCATGCTGCGCCTGGAATTGAAGGACGTGTAATTGATAAATACAAAAGGGGAAATATGGGACCTACATAGAGTGTACTCAAAAGTATTCGTTTCTAAAGCGCTTTGTTACAGCTGCTGCTGTTGTGAAAGCGCAATATAAATCAGTATGTATTGTATTGCATTGTACTGTAAACAAGTGCTAGCAAGCCACAGGTTCTTTGTAGTAAACTATTGAGCCACAATTGGAAAAAAATCTAGAAATCCTTCCTGTTGTGTCCATTGACATGTGGATAGAGTAGTGGCACGAGGAACAGGCTTCGACATCGTTCCTCCTCCACACTCAGGAGGCTGTTAAGGACGAGCAACATTTGAAGGTGAATCATCACGTTGCACGTTTTGATTCAATTAACTGCTTCCGTGCATCACTGCACGGTGACGGCCGCGTGACCGGGCGGCTGCTGACTTGTACTGATGGCTTGGAGTTTGTCTGAAAGTGCTGCATCCATTAAAACGGTGGCCTTCATGAGTTAGAATTTTAATTATTTGTTTTTAGGTTTTGGCTGTCATGCACCGAAACAGAATCAATGATGGGGGTGTTGGGTGGGAACGGTTGTGTGTGTGTGTGTGTGTGTGTGTGTGTGTGTGTGTGTGTGTGTGTGTGTGTGTGTGTCGGGGAGGGTGGTGATGGCTGCTAGCAGCCGTGATGACCAGGACTGGTCCATGAATACACGAATGGTTTTGAAAAAGTAACATATTTCCCCCAAATCCCCAATGGCCACCTGGTTACCTTCAATTTGACACTTCACCAAACTTTTGATTGTGGACATGGATTCATCAGTTGATGTCTGTTCAGATGTTGAGTGGTCTTGCAGAGTCTTTGAGTCAAAAGCACATGGAGGCAAAACAGAAAGAAGAATATGGGCACAAAACAATTAACATTGCATACTCAAGTCCATTTTGTGTCGGGTGACATGGCCAAATGAGAAGCCAAATGAGAAAGCCCACAAGGTGTGCAATTCAATATTCATATTAAGTAACTCGTTGGTGAGGCTTCGTCATGCAGATTGAGGATGAGAGTGACAATTCCACAGACATAGATAATTACGATTATTTACTGGAGACCGTCCTACAGATCAGCAGATCAGTAATTAAACATTTTAATTTAAGTTGACAGATAATTGAGCGTGTGCAAAGTCTGTAAAATTGAAGTCGGGTTGTTACCGCAACTTACCGATCACTCTCAGTCATATTTGCCACCAAGATGTTGAGTTTCTCTCTTGTAGGACAATCCAGACCTTCATACTCTTTGCATCCATTTTCAGCCTATAGACTCTGGTAAAGTACCGGTATTGTAAAAAATCTGCAACTGAAGTCCCTTGTCAATCAAACATGAAAATAGATTAACATTTTAAATGTGCAGAACATGTAAATTATTTTATGTACGATCTAGGATTAAGCATCAGGGAATTCAAACCGTAGCCCATTGCAGACTCAACCCTCAATTTCTGTGCCGCCTATTATCACAAGGCGACTTTGGGCAAGAGGCAGAGTACACCCTGAATTGGTCACCAGCCAATCACAAGGTAATTAGGGACAAACAACTTTTCACACGACCACTTCAATGCAATCAAATTCTTCAAGGACACTCGGCTTTTCATATCATCTCATTTCCATGTTCCATTTTGGAGAATAGGCATATTGTTTGTCAAGCAGCTGACTAATGATACTCTTTAGACTGAATGGAGTCAGCTGGGCGACTCACCAGGCTCTACACAACTCATTGGCTGGTTTGGGTACGGTAGATGCTCTTTTAAGTTCAGACATGGAGTACACAAAATGGAATTAGAAGATACGTCATTAAAGAGTCCCTACACTTGGCAACCAGCTCATTGTATCCCCCGCCAACTGCCTGAAGACAGCTGGGATAGGCTCCAGCACGCCTATGACCCTTGAGAGGATAAAGTGGATCAGAAAATGGATGGATGGATGGAAGGATTGAGAGTTATTTGTTCAGCGTCACCATACTGTTACTTGCTTTGACAAACTAGCTTGAGTGAACGCTTGAGTGAAAGCAGATTTTCATGTAGCATTGCTATCAGTTGTACACTCGCCTAACTTGTGTGCAGCCAGCGTGGGATCGGTTCCCACTCAGTGATGGTGTGGATGTGGGTGTGAATGGTTGTTTGTCTCTATATGTGCCCTGCGACTGGCTGGCGATCAGTTCTGGGTGTAAGTCTGCCTTCCACCCAAAGTTAGCTAGGATAGGCTCCAACAACTCCCTGCAACCAGGATAAGCGGTGTTGAAAATGAAATGATGATGAAGATGATGATGATGATGATGATGATGATTATTATTATTATGACAAGACCTTATTCTTGCTGCATTTATCCCATAAGTCACCGGTTAGGTTGTTTTCCATTTGCCTTGGAAATCGGAGCAGAGAATAACATCATTGCCGTGTGACCAGCGTTCCAGTTGCCAAGTCGGAAAACAAGACGTCGATCTCCATAAAAGTTATTCTGGCTTTTGCCTTGACCGAATATAATCGACTATTAGGCACCGTTCACATGGCACGGAGCAATGCCCAATTCAGATTTTTTATTTAATCAATGTACTTGTTCACGTGCATCTGTAATGCGACATGCATGCACACAAAGGATGACGTCGATTAACTCGCGCGAAAAAAAATGCCACATGGCATAGTGTTTCCCGCATTAAATATTGTCTCGTGTGCACACGCTCTTCAATCTTCTCATTTCTTGGAGACGTTCACTGACGATGATGTCATGTTATTACTGCATGTAACAAATGAACCATCTGTGTGGATGAAATGACTACTATTGCCATCATTTCACCTTCATGCTTCATGTTTGAAATGGGATTACATTAAAGACAAATACAAAGTACCCGTGTCCCCCTGTTGCAATTATCAACAATTTTCCAGATTGGACAGTCCACAAAGCACAAGAGGACCCTGATTCGATCATCCTTCCAGCAGACCAAGCAAGTCTGGTTTAAGTCTGATAACCGCCATTGTGAAATGCAAACATTGACATCTGACCACAGTTAACCATCAGAAATTCAATAAATTTGTCGACAAATAGAGCTTCAAAGAAGGACGCACCACATGCGGGAGCCCCATTTGTTCGTGTTTACCTCCGTTGAACCGGACTCTGTTCTGGTCACCCGTGAAGGATCAAGCCAACAAAAACCAGATGCCATGTGACACCCAACTCTAAGGTGTGGTTCTGACGACCTCCAAAAAGACAACCACGAGAAGTGCAAATGTCTTTGGATGCCACAGAACAATGGAATAATCTCTGTGCAATTTTAAATACTACCTAAGAAATATTGTGAAGGTGTTTCATGTCCGTGTGCGCTTGGTTTCTTCAGTTTGCATCAATAGGAAATGACTTGAAATGAACTTGAAATGACAATTATTATTTTATTGAGCTGTTTTCTTTCAGAATCAGTTGTTGGATTGACTGAATTTTGATTTCAATGGTTTATGATACGTGAAGTATATTCTTAAGATCACATATATTATCCAAGTGGGACGCCAGGTTAACTTAAATCCTTTTTCAAATTCCTTTGTTCAAAGACTGAAAAGTTTTGAATAACCAAGTCATCACCTATCTCCCAAATGTTTGAGGAGTGGCCTGAGTGTGAATCTGGCAAAAGATTAGAGTGCTGTCCCTCTTTGTTTCGCACAAAAAAAAAAAAAAAAAAAATATATATATATATCTTGTTTGTATTTCTTCTGCCAAGAATGCTGTAAAAAATTATATATATACAGTATATATATATATAAAACGAATAAATAAAAAAACAGCACTTTGCACAGCACCTTCACCCTGCATCTCTCCGAGCATGCCTGAATGTGGTTCTATGTGTGGCGTGCAGATAGGCATCGACCTGGGAGCCCCAAGCACAGGGCCCCTGTGAAGGACACTCCCACCCCCATTCAACACAATCCTTATAACTATCTGTAGTCTGTTCCATCCACTGAATTTTAAAAATGTTGACGGGATTGTAATGCTGGAGGGAACAATATGAGTATTGTCTGCGTCTGTGCAGTTCTACTGGACTTTTGCAAATGGCTGTATTCAGTCATGCTATTATGAAGAAATAAAGTAGTGCATTCAGAGAAAAAAATCCATCCATCTTGTGGACGTCACATTTCTCATTTCATATTGTAATGTTCGAGTAATCTCTTTTATAGACTAAATACAACAGGAATGTGATGTATTTTATCTATTTTTTTTTTCCAGTCATCATCACATTCGTTTCTGGACGCCTTGCTGCCCCATTCACAACAGCAGGAGAATGAACAGACAGAAAAAAAAAACCTCCAGTGTGCAAACTGTGGAAGCTAATTTTGGTATACAGTATTATCTATACAGGGGACAAATTTGAGCCTCACATCTTATTTAATTATCCCTGCCATTATTTCGACTAATTTTTGAGGCAGTTGATGGGTTCAAGTTTTTCTGACGGTTCATTTCCCCGTTTTCATTGAAACTTGAAGTTTACCGGAAACTGATTTGGTGATCACTGGCGAGATCTGAAGTACATCTCGTCATGGACGTGATGCACCTTGTCCATTTCAGCATCAACGTGTTGCAATAGGGTGAGGGAACATCAACAACAACTTGGGAACATGTCACGTCATGAGCGTCTCGGCCATATTTAGAGCTATGGGTCTCAATATATTGTTAGGAGAATTTATTTATGAATGATCACAAAGCAAATCAAATAGAATTGGCAACAGATTGAATTTTTAAAGCATTCTTGGCAGAAGAAATACAAACAAGAAACATTTTCATGACGGTTGTCAGCTGCGAATAAATGTTTCATCCTTCATCTCCTTTAGTCGTGCCACACACAGGTACTCATCAGATGCTGTGTTTCTAAAAAGAAACTTCATGTCACGTTTGCAAGCTGGTGGTGGACCCCAAAAAGCAGGCAAAAGGGAGGAGCAGAGTGAACTTCACAAATTGTATTAAAACAGAGAGAAAACTAAATCCTAAACAAACAAAGTCCTGGAAACAAAACGAAGCCAAAGTATCAAACAAAAACCATGACTGAAACACAAACTATCACTAACCGAAACATGACAAAGACATGGCAGACAAACATGACAGTGGCAAACAAACAGCCACAAACAAACAATGACCCGACACCGAGTGGTTGTGCCGGGAGTCCTTTTAAACTGCTATTACATAACAACCAACAGGTGTGCAGCTGCAGGGAGAGCCCTACAGTGCCACCTGTTGGTCACAAACCGAAACATGACACTTTATTATTGTTATTTTCTTTTGTCATCGTAGCTATTTTTCTTGGTGAAATACTGTACTGATCTTTCCATTGCTTATCACTAAGACATGAACAATATATTGAAACAGTGGTGTGACTTTTGTTGACCAGTCTTATCTGCAACAACTAATCACGGCCTTGCTGCAATTATTGTTAATCACGCAGACGTATGCACCATTAATCTGTCAATGTAAGAGTGCCACAGTCCTGCACAGTTTTCAAAGTGAATCTGCATGGTTTTTTTGTGTGGCATTATATAATGCGGCAAAACATGTCTGTAAAACATGTACATATTTGTAAATCATGAGAGCCAAGCACGTTGCGGTAGTCGGGCACTCGGGGCAACAATGTCAAACTCAACATAAGCATAAAACAAAAGCTTATGTTGCTTACCATGTCGAAGTAAAAATCCAATTCCAAAGGGTTTGGTGTAGGAATGAATGAAATTGGTGCAGTTCATCACATCCAACAAGGTTAAGAACCTCTATGCTAGCAGTTTAAAAACTGCAAACTCTCCCTTTAAATTAAACGAAGCTACAACTTTGTTTTGTAACAATGACAAATCCATATTACTGAGGTGCCGTGGACTTCACCTCTGAACCAGCAGGAAAAGCCTCCAGGTTGTTTCCTGTGCTTAACAACCACTTGCTATACAGACCTATACATAGTATTTGCGGATGTCACAGGTTCTCGTAACCTCACAAGTAAGCGCAATTTTGTGGGTCAAGCATGCAGTGTGTGCCAGTCGATCCTTTGATCTTCTCATATTACTGTTGACATTGTCTTTTTTTGTTTTTGACAATGTACTATTTTCCCTCAAACGTTATGCCTGCAAAGACATATGTGGAAGGTTTGGGATTGGGGTACCCAAGTCTTCGAGAGCCCCTATCTAGCCACTTTTTTTTTTCCTGCTTTGGCAGAGGCGGATGCTTTTCTGCTCTGTTCCTCTACCCCCAGACCACCACCACCACCCCACAACCCCACCCATACTCATATGCTTGCTAAATTTGTCAAACTGTGCTGTATTCTGCCTTGATATAGCCTCCAAGAGTATTTTTTCTT
Source organism: Hippocampus comes (assembly GCF_001891065.2). NCBI lineage: Eukaryota > Metazoa > Chordata > Actinopteri > Syngnathiformes > Syngnathidae > Hippocampus > Hippocampus comes. The sequence continues at coordinate 1,396 of NW_017805472.1, read as the reverse complement.
CCGAAAACAAACTTTGGAATTAGTCAGCTGGACTCAGCATGATGGATATATTTTTTTTTTTGTCGATGAAAAGAGCAGGCGGTGGCGTGCCTTCTTGCCCCCCTGGGACATTTGCTGCTGGGCACACCGCAGATCCTTGGCAGAAGTGGAGTTTGGTTTGCCTGACAACATTGCCTGTAGAGAATGTGGATGACATCTACAATATTGGTATTCTGTTGACAGGTCTCCCGCTGTTTGGAGTTGTCAGTTTGCTGATCTATTTCAAAATTCAGCCGGCGGGAGCAGCTTCATTGGAAGGGAACAAGTTGCCGGCATTTCTGGATGGGCAGGGCGGGTGATTAACACTCAGACTCAATCGGAAAGTGGATTCGGAGTATTTGGAAAAGAACAATTCCTGGAATAAAATTAATAAATTGGTCGAGCATTGGACTAATTGGATATATTTTGTCTGTTGGAAATCTTTTGGTTTTATCCTTGGAATTCATGCGTTTCTTCTCTGCTCACTAAATTGATTTTTTTGTTCACTTTCATGGTGTCGGACAAAAAATATTCAAATGGAGCTTCTTTTCACATCGTTGTTCAATGTGTGTTTGTCATTGTGAAGACACTTTCGAGAAAAACGCTATCTCCTCTGATTTTGTGTTTGTTCACTTCCCCTCAAGTGTTTTGTTCGACTCAAAATAAGAGGTTCTTTGACATCATGCAGATTCCTAGAACTCCAAACACATAACTGCAAGGACGCAACAAAATGTTTTGGGCTGGAAATTCATTCTGCAGACGGGACTGAGCCACCTAATTCATAAGAAATTTCAGAGACAAACGTACATTTAAATACATGTTTTATTCATTGACGTATTACAGCTCTTTGCACCCTGTCCGAGAGGACAGAGTGACATTCATCGGCAATACCAGAAGAATTGTGGCACACTGTCTTCATCTACATCATCATCTTAATACGTTTTCTCACGCACGAGAAAAATGTTGCTGCAGTGTTTTGTCCTTATGCAAGGCAAGGCAAAAGGTGCGAAACAATGACGTTCTCATTTTCCTTTTTCTTTTTACACATGATGCCATGTGAAGAATAATAACATTTCATAATATTTGAAAGGGTATAAAAATGTATTTACAAATTCAAGTTAAATTTGTACAAAATAAAAGTGCATCAAATATAAAATTATTCTGCATGTTTTCGAAGATGAAGGGAATAAACCTGGACTTTCGGATTAAATAGCTCTCTCTCTCTCTCTTATGTTAACAAAATTAATTTTCAACTTCATGACTTTGGTGCACTGCTGCTTTGAAATATCAAATTCAAAATACAACAAGATGTCTTGACATTTTTGGCAGCTTTTTGGGTGACATGTTACCCTTGAGGTTTTTCATGTATTATTATACA
>NW_017805471.1:0-565 GCF_001891065.2 Hippocampus comes | reverse complement strand
GGAAGGCGAGAGGAGTCATATGGTGCATTCAAGTGTTCTCAGTTTGTTCGAGAATCGAAATTTGTTCGTCATTCGAGGCATAAAAAACTCGAAATTTTGGGTCGAAAACCGAATTGGTCGAGAACCGAAACGTTCAAAAAGTGAGGTTTGACTGTATATATACTGTATATGGTCCTTCAAAATATTGTTTCCCAATGAGAACATCAGGGACAACAGTTTTTCTGTTAGCGTGAGTTGGTTATAATGTGCGCGAGTCTTTCGCCAGGAGTGAGTTGCTGACTGTGTTTTTTTTTTTGTGTGTTTGTTGTGTGCAGCGGGGCTAAATTAACCTCAAAAAATTACCTTTGGGTTTACACTATGTTTTGTTTTACTTTGGCCTTATTCCTCCCACAAAAACCCGGGTTTTTTTTTCTTTAAATTGTGGAAAACATTTATTAACAGGGTTTAACGTTTTTTTTTTTGTTTGTTTTGTTTCTTTGTAGAACAGTTAAGAACAATAATACGTTACTTATTGACCTGCATAAAACGTAATGTGATGGAAATACGGTACATACATATATGACGT
>NW_017805470.1:0-1103 GCF_001891065.2 Hippocampus comes | reverse complement strand
TATACAATATCATCATAAAAATTTGAAATGTGACATATTTGTTCCATTATTCTATAGTACAAGGGTTAAAAGAATTATTTTCAGGAACAAATAATTGAGTTACTGCTCTAATACAAGGCCAATGTTGAGTATGATTTTTGGTACCATGACAACCATCATCCAGGGTGGAGCGAGGGGGTTGCGACCAAACAAGCGGCCTCTACTAGATTGGAGTGTGAATTAAAAATGGAATGTCGATTAAAATCAGAGGCAGCACGTCAAGTAAATGTTTCCAATCAGCGTAGCAGACTCATGCCCAACACAAACACTGTTTTGGGCATTTTCTCATGGATTTTTGATGATATTGAGATCACTGAACATTAAGTGGGACATATTTTCAATTACTTTGACTACAAAGAGTTGGTTCTCTAGTGTGGCGTTGTGAAATTAAACAGTAAACCCCAACTTTTATTCTCTATGTTTTTTTTTCTTACGGAGGCTTCATTTTGTTGCTAACAAAAAAAAAAAAAAATGGTGTGCAAAGATCATAGAGGTATGTGTCTTTTTTCCACAACTGGGGTTCTCCACTTGAGTGCCAAGAGGCCTGTGTTGGGGTGACCTCAGTGCATTTTGGCATCGCACTATCAGTCTGGAAAAAGAAGCCGCAACACCGCCACCCCCTCCCCCGCCAGGCCACATCTGACTTTCTTCAACTCTGGACCGAGAGTCCACAGGGTTTATGGCTCATTTGGCTCGGGACTTCCAAAGAGACAAGAACGTGGCGTCACTAAATCAGCAGCTCTGCTTGTGAATAAACCCAGCTCGATGCGACGGTGGAGAGTGAACGTCTCAGTGTCACAATCATTAGCCGCAGTGTTTTTCCACGTGTTGTTTTCCAGACAGGCATCGTCCAGATGTGAGTGGGGAGCACGGAGAGCTTCACACATCTGCAAAGACTTGCTAAAGCTCTCGCGGGAGCCTGGAGAAAGGCAACCTTGAGGTACACCTTGCGTTATCCACTCCCCGCTCTCTTGCGGACACCAGTAGACGCAGGCCGTCATCGCCTCAAGCTTCAGTGGAATGAGGCGAGCAGGAAGTACATGAACACTCACCCAGAGAGGAAG
>NW_017805469.1:2783-3398 GCF_001891065.2 Hippocampus comes | reverse complement strand
TATGTCATTTTGTCCACCCTTCCAATAGTATAATAATCCATAGTTTTGTCGTAAAATGCGCCTGGCCCCGCTGTCGAGCAACATGCCTTCGCCGTCTCCGATCAGTTCCGATGATGATCACGTGATCACTTCGGGTCATTTCGGGTACCTGTATTTTCTGGAATTAGCTACTCATCGAAATTAACATCCTCAGCTAGTGACAGACAGACAAATATGCCGGGACAATGTCACTTTCAAGGGGGGTGGCGGGAACAGCCGGAATTCCGTGATTGGGTCGGTAAAGTTGCCGGCGATAATTCGTCGGCCTACTGCCGAGTGTGCAACAGGAGCATCTCCGTGAAAAGTTTGGGTGTTTCGCCACTGAAGACTCACGCAAAAGGCTCGAAGCACATGAAAGGTATGTTACGTCGTCCATTTCATACAGGCCCATTTTCATTATAACACATGTAACTAGCGGGCGTAGTTGTCAGTAAATGAATTGATCGTAGTGTTCTGTCCTGTGTTTTATACTGTCTGTGTAATTCGTTGCTACAGTGAAACGGCAAGAAAATTTTCACAACGGGACTTTTCACGATAGAATTTTATCTCAGATGTAAACACACATACACAAAAAAA
>NW_017805469.1:0-2622 GCF_001891065.2 Hippocampus comes | reverse complement strand
CGCGCCCCCCCCCCCCCCGAGAACTCGAGTAGTGTTTTGTTATTGGAATTCTGTGCTCGTCATGAATTGTCCAAAACAAACACATTTGTGTCAGTGTGTGTACACACACACTGTTATAACCCATTTCTCACGGTTCATTAATTACTTTTTAAATTTAATGACTTTTACTTGAATTAATTTTACCTCAATTTAATTAATTTTTACACCAGCGCTGCAAGGAGAGATACCGCCGTTCGTTCCTCCTGACTGCTGTCAGGCTGCTGAATAAAAAATAAACTCCGTGAAAACCAGGAACAATTGTAAATAACACAGCCACCTTATACCAGTTGCATATATGCTTTTAGATATCTCTATCTATATTTATATTGACATTTATACATCTATATTTATCTTGCACTTATACTGAAACAATTACTTTTGTGCGTGCAAACATTGTTATTCTTCTTTCTAACCCCCAATTTTGCTGCTGGAGACTGTAAATTTCCCCAGTGTGGGAGAAATAAAGGATATCTTAATGGGGACCGGGCCCTTGCCATGATAAGTGAAAACCCATGAAGGAGGGTTTGCTCGGTGTTCGGTTGATTGTTTTTAGTGATCATACATTTGCATATTATGAGTAATAAATCGATTATGCTTGCAATGAAGAATGCTGATGCCTGCAACAATGAATTATGAATTGATTATGCCAGAAATGAAGAGCACATGCTTTTAATAAAGACATAATTATGCTTTTAATAAAGATATGTTCATATTTACAAAAATGAATTAGAAATTCACTGTGTCATAGTTGAGTGACGTAACCACCGTTCCAAGTGGTTGGAAAGAGATAAGTATTTAGACAAAGCAAGAGCAAGGTCGGACGTGGATGGAGCTGCAAACGCCAGCTGTAACTTGGTGTTTTTGTCATGATTGCACACATGTATGTAATTTTCACTCAGATACACACCCATAGTCTAACAAGTTCAGTGTGTCTTCAACAGCCCTCACCCTTTAGGTTGGGTACAACCCTGTATTAGATTCCCATTGAGAAGTAAATTAGAGGGCGAACGGGGAGATCATTGGGGTGACGTTTAGAGAACTGAAACCTCACTCTTCTCCTCGTTTCCCCATTCAAGTGATTGGTACCAGAATCCAGTTTGTCCTCTCCTGATTGGGTCTTTATTATGAATGTCGAATTCAGTGTTTTTCAAACCCTCTGCTGTGGCAATTGTCAGGTGTGCCATGGGAAATTATCCAATATATATGCCTGTGCAGTCGATCGCCTGGAAGAGTAACCATGTCATACCCTTCCATACCGGTAGGGAGCAGCAACAACGAGGAAATTGTCTTACGCTTTGAGACAAGCGAAATTTCCGATGCGAGGCATTACAATGAAAGGTATCTTTCATTTAAATCTACGTTTACCGGAGATGCAACAGCACCAGTGTTCCCTCTCAGCACACTGGTCGCACACTCTCTCTGTCTCTCTCTCTCTCTGTCTTTCTCTCTCTCTCTCTCTCTCTCTTGCTTTCTCTCTCTCTCTGTCTCTCTCTCTCTCTCATCCCTCTTTCTCGCGCTCTCTCACTCTTTATCTCTTTGCCCGCCGCACACTAAGCAAACAAAAGAGACAGTATGCCAGAGAATCAACAGCATGATGTGACACACACAAGACTTCCCAAGTGTCTCGTCGCGGTGGGCGGGGCTGCAAAGATACGCAGCCAATCAGCTCACAGGATAAATGCACTCGTGCTGTCATTGGTCGACATCGCACCCGAAAACCAGTCATGCGCCTTGAGGCAGTGCCCATTGCCTAATAGTACAGGCATGTACAAAACCTCTGAATTATTCGGCATTTTTTTTTTGAATACAGTACTTTCGAAAAAAAAATTCAAATGTGATGTACGGAAGCCGCGATAAATGAAGCGCGAAATAGCGAGGGATCAATGGATAGTAATTGCTTTTTTTCGTGGTCCAGAAACACCCCACGAAAGGTGTAAATCATGCAGTAGAATTTGCGCTCTGGACTTATCCACCACTCAAAAATGCGCAGTGTCGCGCTCTGTGCAAGTCTTTTTCACAAATAGCCAAGGACAAAAAAAATGAATAAACCACCACCATGGATAAAAATAATCAAAGAAAATTCCACCACTAATATGTGATGCTGGTCATGTCACATTTTGAGTTGTAATCTGAACTAATCTAGCTCTCTGAGTAACCTTCGTTGTAATTATAAACCAGAATTCTATGGGTGTTTTTGTCTTCTTGTGTCTTGCAGATATCAGCGAAGATGCTTGTCCTGAGTGGCTGGATGCAGAGCCCTTTCACATGAAAGAGGAAGAGGAGAACAAAGAGGAAGAACAGCAGGTCCGATCCATTAAAACAGAGGGGGAGCCAAATTACCCTTGCACAAGCCAAATTACCCTTGCACGAAACATGGTGATAACACAACATCAAATGGTGATGATGATGAGGATGAAGACTCTGATGGTGATCTGACATGTCACACTGACAACAAACCCTGGAAATGTTCTCAGTGTGGGAAGATGTTTACTGATCAGAATGCTTTGAAAAGACATGTGAGAATCCACACTGGTGAGAAGCCTTCTGTCTGCTTCGTTTGTGGCCAAAGATTCTCTGAGAAGG
>NW_017805468.1:13257-14255 GCF_001891065.2 Hippocampus comes | reverse complement strand
ATGATGTTTTCATCGCAAGTGACACAGAAGAAGAAAATTTGAATACATTACAAGCAGTGGTTGAGCGAGTAACTGAGGCTGGACTGAAGCTCAATATTAAGGGCCCAAAATTTCAACCCCCCATGAGGGGAGGACCCCCCCCGCCGGTGAGGCAATATCCACTCAACCCGGGAGCCGTGGCAGAAATGGGAATGATTGTAAAGGAGCTATTGGCACTTGACATCATTCGTGAAGAACCGAACCCAAATCATGTTCCCCATTATCAAAAATATGCAAGACCTTTGTACAATTGTTTACGGAAAGAACCTGAGGCCAAAAAGTCCAAGGATTGGAATTGGACCGCAAAGGATCAAGAGAACCTGAATGAATTAAAGAAAGCAGTCGAAAATGCTGTCCGACTTGAACCCAGAAGTCTGGATACGAGACTTGTCGCCAAAATAGGCTGCGAAGATGATAACGCTATGGTTAGCGTTGGTAACGAGGGAGCTGGCTTAGTAGCATTATGGACCTATACCCTGAGCGGTGTAGAGAAAAAGTTTCCCCAAGAGGAACGAGAGCTAGCGGCCCTCGCCAAATACTGGGGAGCGCTGAAAGACCTGGCCCAGGGGCAAGGAATCAAAGTTACTACGCAAAGCCAAGTTCACCGATACCTAAGGAAAACTACGATTGAAAGCACGAAAGCTGCGAACGTGGGATGGGGAGGATGGGAGGACATCTTGCTCGACCCAGACTTGGAGATTGGACCGGCTGCGTCCGCACCCAGGAGAATAGCCACACAGCATGAGGACGTTGAGAAACCATATGAGTGGATTCTCTACACAGATGGCTCAAGGAAGGGAGAGGACCAGTATGCCCACTGGGGCTTCATCCTTAAACAAAATGGAGAAGAAAAATGCCGCCGCAAAGGAAGGACTCCCGGCAGCGCTCAGGCTGGAGAGGCCACGGCGGTATTGGAAGGTTTGTTGGAAGTCACCAGACTAAATGTGAAAAGAGTGCGA
>NW_017805468.1:9532-11984 GCF_001891065.2 Hippocampus comes | reverse complement strand
CTCAGAACGAGAGGTGTCCAAGGGGTAGAGCAGCTAAAACCTATCCAGTCGACTCAACCTAGCCAGGGAGTAAAAACAAAAAACAGGAATCTTTAAAATGGAACATGTCGTACCCCCATTTATTAAGTTGGCCATGGTAAAGGGGGCTATCATCACACGGAGAACGTGGAATGGAATCAAGGCCGGAAGAGCTTTTAAGCTCTTGGAGAATGCAAGACGTGGATTTTTATCAGACGCTGTGGACGACTTTTCGTGGAGACAAGCTAATGTTGGCTGCGTTGTCTGCGGGAGTGTGAACACAGCTACTGAGAGATGGAGTGAACACAGCCCTACTGAGTCGTTCGACCTCCATGCCGGAGGGGAAACAGGCCCAGCGAAGGTATTGGACGCTTTCATTTGCTACACCTGCAGGATAAAATATTTACCGAGGATTAAGATATATGCCCAGTGGGACGTTTCGTCCCTGGGGCGCGACGAACAAGTCAATTGTACCTGCCAGTGGGATGGATCGGTGCTGCTACACTGTGAATTCTGCTGGGCAAGAATTGCGAGCGGGATGCTGGTGAGGGTCGAAGAGGCCGAAGGATGGCAGGTTACAGTAGCTGCCGCACCAGTGATCCCCCTAAGACCCATTTTAACTTACCCAATGGGCACTTGCTATACGGAAGATAACTTGAGGATTCGCCACATATCCTTCAGTAATTGGCCGGCCTGGAATGGTCCGCCTTCCCCGGGCATGGTCATCGAGATTTCTACGCCGCCCGCGCCGACGATGGTGAGCCTAGCAGCTAGAGGAGGGAATCTTTCCCCTCTTTTGCCATCGGGTGTGCGCAGACCCTGGGAGCAGATAATAAGTTATGTGCTAGCCCGAGAAGATGTCCCTCTGACCGACTTGCCTGATGTTCCTCGGGAGGTTGGAATGGAGGAAAATTGTATGTTTAGATATACAACGGTTTTGGATTCAACGCCTAAGAAATTGGAATATAAAGCTAAAATCGCTTGGATGAAATTATGCCCGGCTGTCGATTTCGTAGAATGTGATTCTACCGACGGATGTTGGGTTAAAATTGTAATTTCGATGGCAATGATCCCTTACGAGGGGATTTATTCTATGGGACTTCAACTATCCACCTTGTATGGAGATGGAATTAGAAGAGGCTGGCAGGGAGATCATCACTCAAACCTGTTTACCTTGTGCACTGTGGCATCGGCTCGTCTTGACGACCCCAAACTGGATGATGACATGACGGAGACCCCTGCCGCGGCTCAACAGGAGGACTTTGATTCGGATGATGATGACCCGGTTGAGCCTGAGAAAGATTATCCGGAATATTTCCCGAAGGAGAGCACCGCTATCTGCCCATATCCCAACTGTGACGGGAGAGGCAATGTGGTGTCCTACAGGAAATCTCATAGATCCCTCTGGGGATGTCCCAACTATCACACAAGATCGCCTGAAAGGCATTGTGATGACAACAGAATGGTGGTGAAAACACCTGGAGCCAAACGCTTGAGTCCGCGCGACAAAGCGTTCCGCAGAAGGGCGGTTATAAAACTAACCCCTAAGAAGGCCAAGGGAACACTGATTCCCTCAGTCGTGTTCAAAATTGAGAGCGACGAAGATGAAAATGCAAAAGAGACACATGACATCAAGGCGGAGCTGTCACGCCTCTGGAACAGACCTACTGTTATAAATGATGTTGTTCCGCCCCCTTCCTCATTCATTGCCGAACCGCAGCCCTCCACATCTTCCGACAACTCTTTGCCTTCGACCTCACGCCAGTAGGAGTATGGCATCGGCAACCCGTAGCATGTCCGATCGTCTGACTGCCTTGGGGGACCAAGCGTCAGCGACCGGTGACATGTCTACTCGCTTGACGGCATTGGAAAACCAAATGAAAGAATTACAAGAATTTGCAATTGGAACCCATTTTACAAGTAACAACTTAACACACAAATTTGAAGTCCTTCAGGCTCAAAGTGGAAGCTTTTTGTCACGGATGAACCATGATACCGTCGGACTACAGAGTCACCTGTTGATGATATCTGCAATGAATTCTGAGATAACAGCGTTGAAGGAAAGAGTGGCCAAATTGGAACGATGCTGCATGGGATTGCTGTCGTCCGCTGGAATGAGACCGATTCCTGGACGACCTGCTTCGACCACGGGGACGTCGTCCTAACTTTTGGTGGACGTCCCTTTCACCGCTTTTTGTTTGTGTGTAGTTTTGTGTCGATGTTTGAGGAGTGGGTGGTGTAATCATCGGATTACAGTTGGATTACAGCTTTTTTGCATAACGGCCAACAATTGGCCACGACGATCAAGACCAACCCCCTGACTAGGGGAGGAGCAAATGAACATTGTATAAAAGAAAGAAGAACAGACACAGATGATAGTTGCTGCCGAGCCAGGCGGCAACTGAGTAATGACAAAAAGGAAGTTGGACAGAGA
>NW_017805468.1:440-2870 GCF_001891065.2 Hippocampus comes | reverse complement strand
CTCAGAACGAGAGGTGTCCAAGGGGTAGAGCAGCTAAAACCTATCCAGTCGACTCACCCTAGCCAGGGAGTAAAAACAAAAAACAAGAATCTTTAAAATGGAACATGCCGTACCCCCATTTATTAAGTTGGCCATGGTAAAGGGGGCTATCATCACACGGAGAACGTGGAATGGAATCAAGGCCGGAAGAGCTTTTAAGCTCTTGGAAAATGCAAGACGGGGATTTTTATCAGACGCTGTGGAAGACTTTTCGTGGAGACAAGCTAATGTCGGCTGCGTTGTCTGCGGGAGTGTGAACACAGCTACTGCGAGATGGAGTGAACACAGCCCTACTGAGTCGTTCGACCTCCATGCCGGAGGGGAAACAGGCCCAGCGAAGGTATTGGACGCTTTCATTTGCTACACCTGCAGGATAAAATATTTACCGAGGATTAAGATATATGCCCAGTGGGACGTTTCGTCCCTGGGGCGCGACGAACAAGTCAATTGTACCTGCCAGTGGGATGGATCGGTGCTGCTACACTGTGAATTCTGCTGGGCAAGAATTGCGAGCGGGATGCTGGTGAGGGTCGAAGAGGCCGATGGATGGCAGGTTACAGTAGCTGCCGCACCAGTGATCCCCCTAAGACCCATTTTAACTTACCCGATGGGCACTTGCTATACGGAAGATAACTTGAGGATTCGCCACATATCCTTCAGTAATTGGCCGGCCTGGGATGGTCCGCCTTCCCCGGGCATGGTCATCGAGAATTCTACGCCCGCACCGACGATGGTGAGCCTGGCGGCTAGAGGAGGGAATCTTTCCCCTATTTTGCCATCGGGTGTGCGCCGACCCTGGGCGCAGATAATAAGTTATGTGCTAGCCCGAGAAGATGTCCCTCTGACCGACTTGTCTGATGTCCCTCGGGAGGTTGGAATGGAGGAAAATTGTATGTTTAGATATACAACAGTTTTGGATTCAACGCCTAAAAAATTGGAATATAAAGCTAAAATCGCTTGGATGAAATTATGCCCGGCTGTCGACTTCGTAGAATATGATTCTACCGACGGATGCTGGGTTAAAATTGTAATTTCAATGGCGATGATCCCTTATGAGGGGATTTATTCTATGGGACTTCAACTATCCACCTTGTATGGAGATGGAATTAGGAGAGGCTGGCAGGGAGATCATCACTCAGACCTGTTTACCTTGTGCACTGTGGCATCGGCTCGTCTTGACGACCCCAAATTGGATGATGACATGACGGAGACCCATGCCGCGGCTCAACGAGAGGACTCTGATTCGGATGATGAAGACCCGGTTGAGCCTGAGAAAAATGATCCGGAATATTTCCCGAAGGAGAGCGCCGCTAGTTGCCCATTCCCCAACTGTGACGGGAGAGGCAATGTGGTGTCCTACAGGAAATCTCATAGATCCCTCTGGGGATGTCCCAACTATCACGCAAGATCGCCTGAAAGGCATTGTGATGACAACAGAATGGTGGTGAAAACACCTGGAGCCAAACGCTTGAGTCCGCGCGACAAAGCGTTCCGCAGAAGGGCGGTTATAAAACTAACCCCTAAGAAGGACAAGGGAACACTGATTCCCTCAGTCGTGTTCAAAATTGAGAGCGACGAAGATGAAAATGCAAAAGAGACACATGACATCAAGGCGGAGCTGTCACGCCTCTGGAACAGACCTACTGTTATAAATGATGTTGTTCCGCCCCCTTCCTCATTCATTGCCGAGCCGCAGCCCTCCACATCTTCCGACACCTCTTTGCCTTCGACCTCACGCCAGTAGGAGTATGGCATCGGCAACCCGTAGCATGTCCGATCGTCTGACTGCCTTGGAGGACCAAGCGTCAGCGACCGGCGACATGTCTACTCGCTTGACGGCATTGGAAAACCAAATGAGAGAATTACAAGAATTTGCAATTGGAACCCATTTTACAAGTAACAACTTAACACACAAATTTGAAGTCCTTCAGGCTCAAAGTGGAAGCTTTTTGTCACGGATGAACCATGATACCGTCGGACTACAGAGTCACCTGTTGATGATATCCGCAATGAATTCTGAGGTAACGGCATTGAAGGAAAGAGTGGCCAAATTGGAACGATGCTGCATGGGATTGCTGACGTCCGCTGGGATGAGACCAATTCCGGGACGACCTGCATCGACCACGGGGAATTCGTCTTAACTCATTGTGGACGTCCCTTTTCACCGCTTTTTGTTTGTGTGAAGTTTTGGTTCATTTTTTGAGGAGTGGATGGTGTAATCATCGGATTACAGTTGGATTACAGCTTTTTTGCATAACGGATTACAATTGGCCACGACGATCAAGACCAACCCCCTGACTAGGGGAGGAGCAAATGAACATTGTATAAAAGAAAGAAGAACAGACACAGATGATAGTTGCGGCCGAGCCCGGCGGCAACCGAGGAAAGACA
>NW_017805468.1:0-277 GCF_001891065.2 Hippocampus comes | reverse complement strand
TGCGGGCCCAAACACAATCAGAAGCATGGACCTACTGAGAACAACACCGGAGCAACGGGAGGCAGGCCCCCAAGTAAATATACAACACAGATATGTTCTGTATAAATTTCGGCTTGAACCTGAATCAGAAGAAGATGAACCACGTTATGAAGCACCTATCACAAGGTCAGAAGTGAATAACAGCCAACCTGAGGGTGATGGAGGAAACCTGGAAGAAAGGATCTATGAGAATTTGAGACTTGAAAATAAGCCAAATGCAGCATGGAGTCACCAGAAC
>NW_017805467.1:5177578-5188642 GCF_001891065.2 Hippocampus comes | reverse complement strand
CCCCCGGGCCTTGAGTTTGACACCAGTGGTCTATAACGAACATCGTATTCAAGTGTAAGGGTGTCCATATGTGCAATCGTCAACGGTAAACCGTAGACCGCAGTTCAATGATCGACTTTGTGGTCGTGCCATCGGACTTGGGGCAGCATCTCTTGAACGCTCGGTTGAAGAGAGAGGCGGAACTGATTACCACCTAATCCTTAAAAATATCTCTTTATGTGGCCTAATATCAAATGACACCGAAACCGGTGGTTGAAGACCCATGCCCTGTAGGACATTCTCATTAAAATGTAATTGTAATGAGAACTTATGACAAACACCATTTCAAAGTAGGGAAAGCTTTGCCTGGAGCAGATTTAGGATGCTCCGCTACGTGTGGCACATTCTGTGTTCCTGGAGCAGACCTGGAGAATAAAAATTGAATTGACAAAATAAATGTTTTCATCTGGTTACCGCATTTGGAAATCGATTGTTAACATCCTCACATCTTGGCATGATGTGAAAACACTGGTGTTTATATAAGATTGATCTTAACAATACAAGGTACAATGCAGTGAGCCTGGGCTTTGCCCTGTGGGCTGTTCTGGCTCTGGGACTGAGCTGGGATGGACTGGGCTCAATGGCCTTCTCCCTGGCCCTCAACTACAAACAGATGGAGCTCTACCACGCTCTGCCCTTCTTCTGCTACCTCCTGGGAAAGTGTGTCAAAATGGGCCTGATGGGGCGAGGGTGAGTGTACCAAGTGTTCTGACAGATGAGTATGTAACTTTGCTTTGCGTTGTCCTTGATGCACGTCATCACCCAACCAACAAAGACCTCAGTTTAGTCAATTCTAATTTTGCCATCATATTGTTTCGACCTTCTGTCACTTGGAAAGAAGGCACAGTTCACTGGAGCGTCACAGAATGACTGAGGTAATCAGCTAGGATGCAGTTACTTGTGTCTATTTATCTAGTAACAATGTTCCAAGGACATTTAAAGCAAATGGAGAGCTGGATTAGAAGGGTTGGTGGGAAGATATGTCCAGATGACACTCTAGCTATGTCCAAACTCTTCAGCTATGCCCGTGTGTGCAGCAGCTTTCCACAGCTACAGCTGACAAGATCACTGCAGAGTCTGACCTATACTGGAGACTCTCAGCTGATGCAGGGCTTTCACTGCATTCCAAAATACGCCTTAACTGGGGACATGCCAAATAAACATTTTGATTTTGAGATATCATTGCTCATGGACATTCATATTTCATTGCTCGACAAAGCCTGTCTTTTGATGCATTTAAAGTGTTTTTTTTTTTTTTTGTGATCCTTTTAATGTAGGTTGTTGATGTTAGTGAAAGTCGCAGCTGCAGTGTTGGTGACTTTTGCCCTCTGCTGGTTGCCCTTCCTGTCTGACCCCGCTCAGACCTTGCAGGTGCTCAGGAGAATCTTTCCAGTGGCTCGAGGCCTGTTTGAGGTACATGGGTTGAATAAAAAGCGAGAAGAAAAATGTGAGCTTCATTTAGAGAAAACATTTCTACACTTGTCAAGGAATTGCGGCTTGCACCTCAAAATATGTTCTTCCAAGAAATAATTGGGAGATGATAAATGAGCGAAAAAAAATTGGTTCCGTGATTAGTCATGATCGGACATTTTCCTGGGAATGACATTTCATTCCCAAGTAATTTAAGTCCTTATTTCATGGATTTGGTGACAAACACGCAGCAAGATGTGTCCTTTTCATTAAGGTCAAGCAAAACCTCCTCGTGCCTTTCAAGCGGTTCCATCCTCAAAGCATGGCAAACATTGTTAAGTCCTTCAGTGCCAATCAGAAAGAGATAAGAGGAATCAAATCTTGGAAAGGTCAGATCTGTTACACTGTCTCTGGGAAACTTAAGGGAATGCAAAGTGAAGGAAAACGATTGATTCAGACTCTGCAGTCTTATTGTTTATTGCACGGCAACATTGCAGCACTACTCACTGCTGGGCTGGTTCTCCAGCTCAGATTCTGTATTAATTACCATTGTTCGACACAGTCCATTTGTATTTGCCGGTCTTGAAAGCGGAAACGTCGCGGCTTCTTTAAAAAGGTCGAAATGAATGGGAACTGACCAAAAAGGGTTATCTATTATCTCTGTGACTGGATTTGTTCTATACAGCCACGAGGTGCCATTCGGCTGGGGCAAATTGTCTTGAACTAATTGTGAAATTGTGAGCACAAGCATACACTTCGAGTAAAGAAACAGGGTGAGTAGAGGAAGGGGTATCAGGGGAGGGGAGGGGCGGTGACTGGTGGTGCGACTACTGGGTTGGAGCAGTTGTAAGTTTACCCACTGAACTACATTCTTTCATCTCAGGTTGCCCTCTGCTCACAAAAATGGCACCAAATGCTTCTCCCTGTCTAACATAGCTTATAGGTGACAGAGCCGTACCACTCTCGCCCCATTTGAAATTGTCCCCGGCCCACAACAGCCGCCCCTCCGTTCATGTGTTGCCTTTAGGTGGCATTCAAGAACATTTCCCATGGTAGTTATTTGGAGTGGGACGACGAGGAAAATCGAGAGGGCTGCAGTTGAGCCAGTATAACATTGGAAAGCCCAAATGCTGACAGGGCTAACACGAGGGTCCGCACAGCTGTGCCGCGAGCAGCTGTAGCATGGAAGAGAGACAGAAATAGGCCAGAAAGAGGATTTCTCGTCGTGTGGCCCGAGACCAAAGAAGTGAAGAAGCTGATCTTGTCATGTGGTCTCTGTGTTGTCGTCTGACATTATAGTGCACAGAGGCAGCTAAGTTAGTTTAATAATATCTGTTCTCAAAGCACTGTAAGTCTGACCTGAACCAGACACAACTATCTCCCCCGTGACCCAAAAGTCACTATTTGTGCAACTTGAAAGGGAGCTTGTCAGGTTATTCACAAAACGAAAAAAAACATACGAATGAGGTAAAAATAATTGTCAAAGATTTTTTTGATCAAGTATCAAGTACAACTTTATTGTCAAATGTGATGAAATTTCCTCCCTCTTAAACAGACAACAGACAACAAGAATTGATTAATTCAAGAGAAAAGGAATTTACAGATTCATTTTCTTACTTTTGCGGTCCTCTGTATACAGTTTGTATATATTTCCAGTACGGGTGTTTTGTAAATATCACCAGTAAGACACAAATTTTATTCCCGTGTAAAATATTGCTCCTTTCCTTTATGAATTTGGACCTTTTGTCATAAAATGATGAAAAATGAAGCGTGTCATACACCAATGAAAGCATAGACAGTCTAATTTTTCACACCCCAGCTTTCATAAATCTGATGATTCAAATATTTATTCCTGCACAAGATGACCACTTTGAGCACAGTCAGTCTTCAGTTAGATTGTGTCCTGCGATTGGTCTTGATGTGGCGGTTAGCAGAAACTACTTATAGTTTGACCATTGACCTGGTATCTCCAAGTTTACAAATAAGTCCCGCGCTGACAGGGGGGCTACTTGTAACACCTTAGAGCTGTCCGGTGGAACTGTCCCTCAGGAATGCATCAACCAAATCTATTGCACTTGCAGAGGGAAATTACTCCATTTATTTGCTCTGCCTATAAAATGGAATCCAGAGTTATGTTCGGCATGTGTCAAAACAGTCTAGCACTATAAAAAGCATACAATAATAAATAGTTATGGCGTGCTCGAATGCACTTGTCAAGTGTTTAGTGTCTGTTGTGTATGACGACGATGAGTTTGAATGTCATCACTTCGCATTTAACCAAGTGTGCATGTGGACAGGATAAGGTGGCCAACACATGGTGCAGCTTGAACATCCTGATAAAGATCAGATCCATTCTGTCCACTGACTTCCAACTCTACCTCAGGTAATATCATCTGATTAAAAAGCCTCATATTTGCTGCCTTTTGTTGTTTCTCTTCTGTAATTTTTTCTAGGTTGTTTGGATGTGTGTGTGTTTTGTTTGGCTCTCCTCCATCCTGTTTCATGTTGTGGTATCTTTCATTTTGAACCAATGAGAAAAAAAGCCTGCCCAAGGGTGTGAATACTGTGTTCTAGTGAAGTAGATACATCTTGTGAGGACCTTCTAAACATGAAGTCAGCTGTTTTTAGAAATGTGATGACAACAAGAGCTTTGGTTGCTCTTGGTGCTGTTGAGGCCGGTGTTGTTTGTATAGAGCAAAAAAAAGGCGACAGAACCTTTTTTTTTTTTCTCTAAATAAAGCAGATCTCAGAAGCATTTTGAATTTCTATTTTGAACTAAAGCTGAGATCCTGTAAATCACTGGGAGGAAGCAGTTGATATAACAGTTGTGCTGCGGACGACTGTGCTTAAATAACCTATCACTCTAAATATAGGAGTCCTATGTTCGCTGCATGAGCATGTTTTTGCCAGGCTGCTAAGTCCCGGGATCAAGTTGGACCTCTTTGACTGTGGCGAATTTCAAACAAATGAAAAACACTTGTCCTTTGGCACTGGTTGTTTGCTAAATGCTTCTGCGTTGGTGTGCCGTGTACATAGACCGAATATGCTGTGAAACAGTATCTGTGTCCTTCTGGACTGTAAAATGCCACCTTTCCACATAAGACATGCATACTTTTACACAGTGAATGACTTGAGTTCCACCATGTCTGCTTTGCAGCGTTGTTGTTTTACACAGCTCTCCATCTGGCACACAATTCGTTGTTGCAAATACAATGCTGCTCTGACGCCTTAAACCTGCTGACTGACCTCTCAACACATACTAACACCTAATCCCTCTCCTCTGCTGCTTCCCCCCTCAGAAGGTGACAATTGAAGGGTTAAACTAATGGTCCCCTGAGAGGGGTGGCAGTGTTTAGTTGTTCTACATAGCAAGAACCTCCAAGATAGGAAAACGAGAGGATCCACTTGTGTGATGACAGTTCTTTGAATGTTTGGGTTTGACACGTTCAAATCTGGGTAAAGGGCTTCTTGTGTGGAATTAGCATGTTCTCTAAGTGCGTGTATGGGTTTTCTCTCGAGGCACTCAGGCTTTCTCCCACATTCCAAAAATCGATGTTTGGTTAATGAAAGACTTAATTGCCCGTAGGTGTGAATGTGAGCGTGTATGGTTGTTTGTATCTGCATTACACTGTATGTCCTATGATCGACTGACGACCAGTCAAGAACACAACCTACCTTTCACCCAAAGTCAGCTGGAATTGGCTTCCGCTCACCCACGATTGCTAATATGGACAAGCAGTATGGAAATTGACTATTTCTCTAATTGCCCTGTTGACATGAAGGCATGTCAATAAACAAAACGTTCCACTTAATGTCAAACGGAGTTCTGTCTCCGTCTGATTGTGTTTGCACATACGGTCACAAAGTTTTGTCCTAATTCTATACACACTTGAATGTTCGTCAAATTGTGGCCAATTTGATGCGAATGGGATGTTAGGGAAGTTAACTGAAAACGTGCAGCCAATTTGAATTTAATGTGAAAATTCTCATTTAATATTTTCAGGTGCTTAAATATCTGTGTGTGTGTGTGTGTGTGTGTGTGTGTGTGTGTGTGTGTGTGTGTGTGTGTGTGTGTGTGTGTGTGTGTGTGTGTGTGTGTGTGTGTGTGTGTGCGCTTTATTCCAGTTTGGCCTGCACTGTCCTGGCAGTCCTTCCATCCTGTATCAGAGTGTTGACAAAACCGACATTCTGGCAGTTTAAACTGACCTTGGTGAGTGATGAAGGCCCAAGTTTGTACAGCCTACCGCATATGACTCTTCCATTTTTATTATTATTATCATTTTTGCCTGTTCTATTATTTACTGAGTATAGTGTAAAGGGTATCGTAAGATTTTCTTGGAAATATATACATCTGTTTTTGATCATCTCATTACTACCCGTCTAAGTGTTGTTGAGATTCATTGAGGTAGTATAATCGCACAAGATCTGTTTCCCTTTTAGGTCAACTCATCTCTGGGCTTCTTCCTCTTCTCCTATCAAGTACATGAGAAGTCCATTCTCTTGGCATCCTTGTAAGTACAGCTTTTTTTATACAGTTTGTATATATGGCATCATTTGCCAAGAGCTGCAAGGTTGTGTTACATTCACGTTTGCTCAATAACCCAACGTTGCTCAATTTAACATTGTTACAAACACATATCAATCCAATTCATCACCATCAAAGATGCATCTCTTGTAAACGTGTGCATTTCATGACCACAATATTAAGGTAGAGGGTGAGGCCACGGGTACGTTTGAGAACGGGGGCTTTGGTTTCTAGATCTAGGATCATGTATTAATCTAGATTGTTGCTTTATTAATTCTTGAGTTATATCTACCACCTGTCCCCATAAATCAATCAGTAATGCATGTCCAGGGATTAGGAAAGAATGGAAGGCAGCAACTCGGACGTTGTTTGCGCAGGATCAATTATTGGGCTGTAACAGGATCGGCAAAGAGCACTGACTGTAATTATGGGATCAGGGACTGGTGGAAAGTGCCCCCTTCTGTGCATACAAGGTGTACAAGTCACTTGTCAGCACTGATCAAGAAGGCAGACATTAAGTTAACATTGTAAAGTCGTGTCAAAATACTGCCCGTCCTGATGTAATGAAACACTTGGAAAAAAATGGTTCTGTTACAGTAAAAGACCCACCGGTACTTACTTTGTCTGGTAAATCGGGTCAAATGGTAACTGCTGGGTGAGGAGTGACCAGTTCAAGTTGGTCTTGTATTATTATCTTAACATGAGAAAGACGTGCTGCAAGCATACATTTAGTGCTGACCCAACACAGCCTCAAATCCTCTCTCCTGCATGGTGCGTTGACAACCCACTTATATCTTTTCTAGGCCCGTCTGTCTCTTCCTGAATGACTTTCCACTGGTGTGTGTTTGGTTTCTGCAAGCTTCTACATTCAGGTAAATCAAACTGTGGCTTTCTCAACCTATTTCACGAATGGAAGCTTGTCTTTCCTCTGTATTATTGGTGATGACAGTTGCCCTGGTCAGAATATTGTTGGGCTTTTTTTTTTTTCCCTCAATTAAGAATTTGAATCTTTCAGAAATGCTATGTTATGGTTACAATGATTAACCAACAATGAATCTATTCTAGATAGAATATTGAAGGCTATGACAAAGCTTTTTAAATGCATATTCACAAAATACATCCTCTGCATTTAGGCCATTACAGTATTAAGACTGCAAACATGAGTGACACGCTGGATCACAAGGTGACTTATGTAGCGCCTGGGGAGTAGTTCAGGCTGTCAGTTCCTTGCTCTAGGACGAGAGTTGGGGGTGGTGTTGTGTATATGTTTCTCATTGCGTCTTTCTCAGCTCGGTCTTTCCCCCTGCAAAGTTATTCGGCAGGTGCTGTTCTTAACCACTTAACCAAGCAGAACTCTAAACCTGGAGTCAAGGTCAAATGTAAATGTTTCTTTGAAGAACACACCGTATAAATAATAAACTGATGTCATTCATTGCAAAAGTTGCCAAAGTTGTGTAATGACCTGGGACAAAGTCATCAGTCCATAGAAAGCTGTCAATTCATTTTCACATAAGGTTTAATTGTTATTCTTACATGCTTTTACCGTCTATAATCTGATCACTATCAAATGGCAAATGTCATGGTAATCGTCTTGAAAATGTCAGTGAGATGCTAGGGGTTGAGGTGAGGACTGCTTTTGGCAAGACAAGTCGTGTTTCAGGTGCTTCCTCAACTTTCACCAGCTGTTGTTAAATTCTTCCGGCAGCTCTAATTGTTGTGTGTGGGGTTTCGGATAAGGATACATGGGGATTACCCTACATAGTCAGAATGCCTGCTCTCTAAGTGCGCATTGTATAGGGACAGAAGGTCATTCTCCAGTTTCTCCGTACAGTCTGACATGGACATAATGGGCATCCTCTCCCGGCTGTATTATCTTAAAAAATACATCTTTTGTTTGCGCAATTGGCTGAATGAATGCTCGAGTTGAACAGGGAGAGAGGCCAGAATGTAACCAGTCTGTTCAAATTGATTATGTGTTTCTAAAATGTTTAGCTGTTGAATGGGGCGTTTCTCTGTTTGCACAGAGAAAACGAATGAGTGGCTGAGAATTGAGGATTTTGATAGTTGGGGTGTTGTGCGATTGAGTATCAGTCAATTGTTGTTCTTGTCCACGGCCATCCGCGTAACAAAGTTAAGCTTCGTATAAGGTCGTTATTTCTCTCAGGGACAAAATGCTGGTGCAGGACCGCTGAGATAAAGGTTTGACTATGTCGTGTTGCTCCGACACTCTGCCAAACAGATTTGTGATTCTGAACCTAATGACCATTCTGCTTGGCGTATGTCATTCATATTAATAAGTCTTGGGCATCAAACTTCAGGTTGAAATGAGTCACACATGAAGATGTCCTTGAAAACCCACTTTGTTTTTTTTTTTTTGGTTTTTTTCGCCCCATGTCTGCCTGCACAGCATGCTGCCTCTGCTTCTGAAGGACGGTCTTCTGGTGCCATATGTTGTGACTTCGCTAGGCTTCCTCTTCTTCAGCACCTACTTACTGTCCGCCCTGAAACACGGTTCAGAGGAAGAGCTTGCACTGGGAGCCTACCACAAGCTCTTTTTCTTCCTACCCAGAATGGACCTGGCTTGGATTGTGAGGTGGAAGGTGAGTGTCACCTGCTGTTGCAATAACAGGAGAAGAATCCAGACACCATGTTAGAATCTATGGAGATAGAGGGCAGGATCTAATTTGTTTGGAGGAAAATATATTATCCCCTTTGGGTATGGGGAGACATTTTGTGACATTTAGCTTCAACAAGCTAGTGGGAGTATGCCCACCAAGCGGTACTGTTCACTTCCTTGTGCTACGGTTTAGAATAATAAATCTAAACCACGGTGACGGGTAGTGTGATGTAAATGCAGTGACACCAACTCATCATGATAGTGTCACCCACTAATGAGAAGTTTACACTTTTGGTGGTTACATTTGAGAGAAATCAACTTGTCATTTAATTTGTGGAAAATGGCAAAAACAAAGTGTTTTGTAGATTGGGCATGACACACGTCCTTCTAAAAATGGTGGAACAGTGAGGCCAAATGATTTTTGGTGTAGACTGAAAATATTTACTGCAGCTGGGGCATGAATAGGAGACAAGATCAAGGTTTTAGTTTTTATCTCTGAATGGATCTGATACACACAGCGTTATTTGTAACAAAACACCAAATCTGTCATACTTCATCACTTTGTTAATAGCTATTCTTTTTCTCATCTAGGACTTTACAATATCAATAATTAATGATCGACACATGTTCATTTTCAATAAAAATTGCGCTCAGTATAATTTCGATTAAACAAAAAAACAAGATTAGGAAGCATTGTTTTTCAACTGTCTTATGTTTAGACTTTTCTGTACTTCTACTCTAACCTTATTCCAAAGTGTTAGCCCATAGATGCTGTTGCAAAAAGACTCTTTCATTATACGTGTGCAGCAGACCTTGAAATTTAGTAGTCTCCTCAACTTTTAATCAACACTGCCTGTATATTTGCGGGTAATAGATTATTTCTAGCATTGTGGATTGTTTAGACCAGGGGGCCCAACTTTTTCTTACAAAGATCTACTTTTCAAGCATCCACCCTCCCACGATCGACCCGTTACCTCACATGCACGCCATCAGTGAATTGCAGATCAAGCATACTTTGATTGAGGGTAACCCAAATATAAATAGATAAATCGCTAACAACTTCCTGTCATGCAGGTCATGTGCCACTGCAGGTTGAAGGTGACCTACTTTTTAATTTGATTTATTTTTAAGACTGTTTTTGTGAAAGTGAAACTGGTAGGATGCTTTGGGCAGAGTGTACACTATCACACACACACACACACACAAAAAAAAAAAAAAATATATATATATATATATATATATATATATATAGAGAGAGAGAGAGAGAGAGAGAGAGAGAGCAAGCACACGGACACACAAATAAATGTATTTATTCATCATTTTCCCTCTACATCCCTCGTGGCCCACTTGGGACCAGTCTGCGGAAGTTGCTGCAAGTTATCCCCAGAAACTAAGATGCTTGTGTCATCTGCAATGCGGATCTATTTCAAAGATTTGGAGACAAATACATGTAGGTCCTAGACTAAACGATAATGCTTATCGAGCTGGTGCCTTAATGGTATTCTTATTGATAATTTTTTGTTTGGAAAAACACCAAAACAAGAATATTTGAACTAACACAGTTGTTTTTTTTTTTTTTTAATAAATGTACTTGTCTTGCAACTGCAATGACAATCATCTGCAATGCGGATCTATTTCAAAGATTTGGAGACAAATACATGTAGGTCCTAGACTAAACGATAATGCTTATCGAGCTGGTGCCTTAATGGTATTCTTATTGATAATTTTTTGTTTGGAAAAACACCAAAACAAGAATATTTGAACTAACACAGTTGTTTTTTTTTTTTTAAATAAATGTACTTGTCTTGCAACTGCAATGACAATAATGTACATACATGGCAATTTGAAGGCATTATTTGTTGCGGAAGTCTTAGCTCGATTATAAACGGCCCAGCGATTGGTTAACTACAAGCGATTGGACCAATCAAATTGCATGTAACATATTGTTTTACCTGATTCATGGCGGCCTGTTCGTCTCGCAAATTCATTGTTCTGGGATCGTTTTGAGCGGAATTATGAAAATTTTGACGAAAGATCAGGAGTCTTTAATCCTAGAATTTGACTCAAATGTCAAGAATAAATTCCGATTGGACTGGCTTGACAGAAAAGTCACTGTAAAGGTTAAAATTGGTTCCAAGTTCGACGAAGTTACAGAAGCTCTTGGACAATTTTTGAAGAAACCAGACGTAGCAGGCAAAGCTTATTGTGTGTATTGTAGTGACTTAATTAACTATGGCTCCCGTGGATGCGTGGCACTGACAGATCATGCAACAAAAGTGAAAAAACATGCCGACAAAATCGCCATTCGACGGAGCAATTATCCTTTGGGATCGGCATTTTTCAATCAAACTTCGTCAGCGGATACAACTAAAGACGTTACGCGCTGGGGTACTTTGGCTGAACCAAGCAACGAAATCTGCCCCACTGACGCCCCTCGCCGATAGACAGGTACACTCCGAGGTATATACTTTTT
>NW_017805467.1:5104575-5174482 GCF_001891065.2 Hippocampus comes | reverse complement strand
TTTTCACTTGAAAGAATAGTGGCGATCTTGGGATTTTTTTCTGTTCAATTTTCAAACTGTGTAAATTTAATACACTTCATCTTCAGCATGTTTAGTGCCACTTTTGTAAGTAACCACGCCCCCGTACAGGCCACGCCCCGTACAGGCCACGCCCCTTCCGCTTTTTTCATCACTCGCCATTGCCATGTATGAATGTAAAATCACTACCAGTACATACAAAAAAAACCCAATAATTTACAGAAAAATTAATGATTTGAACAAATCACTATTACACTGTTGAATATTATATGACAATTATTTGTTGTAAACGACAGAGCAACAAGGGCGGAACATGCAGTCACATTTTCTGCTTGTGAAGCTTGCTTGTGTTTCCCGCTGACATTTTAACAATTGATTTGCGCTTGTGACGACAACGTGCATCGAACAGTGACGTCATCCCTCAGTGTCACACTTTTCAGCCAAGCAAAACAATGAAGGTCCTATGACCGTAAATGAGCCACCTAAAAAGATGAGTCGTCCTTAGACGGTAGGTCAACTCCAATGCAAGAGTGTACTCCCAAGTATTCGTTCACTATGCTTACATTGTATGAACAACGAATGAAGGTTAATTCATGGTAATTGCCTCACAATCCCGTTTGGGGATCGCGTGTTCCACAACTAGACATTTACGCTGCACTGCTGGAGGAGCATGGATGGAAACAACGTTGCACATATCATTACAATAAGATGTGTACAACGGTGTACATTCCTTGAAAAGTTTTTGACCGCATATTTTGAATATTAGGGCTGGGTGATATGACTGAAAAGTATTTCACATTATATTAGTATTCCATATTGATCGATATACTGTCTGTTTATTTATTTTAAATAATGACCCAGAGGAAAAAAAGGTGAATTTATGTCATTTTATTTTAACATTGAGTACTTCATCTTTAATAAGAAGCCAACGCAACTATGGAAAAGTCGAATAAACTGGTCAATTTAAAGATTAAATGAACGCCTTTGTACAAATAATGTGCTTAGTGGGCCTGGGCAACATGGCTGAACAAGTTTCCACAGTATAAGTATTTTATGATTTCAAGAAGTCAACAAAAATATTAGCAATGGGGATTTGGTGTGATGCAGCGCATGTGTTTCACACAACTGCAAACAATAACCCTAGTGTTTTGATGCATAACCTCATCACTGCGGGGGATAAGGATGTACAGCTAGTAGGTTTAGTAATTCTATCCGAATGAGACGATAAATGTTCATCAAGAAAGATTCCATGCTACTGTTAGCTGTGCTTTTCAGGCAATGAAAACATCTCCCAAACCAATGATCATGAATTGTTTCTGTAAGTTTCGCACCACACGGTGTGACTGCAGGGCCAGGCCCATCGCAAAAGGGGCACCGGTAGAGTGTCGGAGATTAAGAGAAAGTGTCTTTTTATAGCGTGTGTCATTAACACACGTTAGCCTAGATGTATTTATTTACACAAGCAGCATAAATAGCGAGCACCAGTGACAGCGATAGGGTTTCATAGGTTTGGGCTGACAGGGTGGGCGCAAGCACGAGGTGTTTCCTCGATCGTACTCGCTGATTTATCTTCGGGTCATAAAGCTTAAATAGACATAGAAGTGATGTCACTCTCACCATCAGCTGTTTGCATCTCTGGTGGCAAATTTAATTACTGCTTGGTTTGATAAATCACAGTCACATTACAACAGTTAGTTTTTAGCCAGAGGTGCCAGGCCATTTTTTTTCTTTTGGGAGGGCGGTTGGGGTTACATTGGAAATACTTTCTTCATGGGAACATCACATATATCTGTGTGGAGATTAAATGGCATAAACCTTGTAACGTACGACAAACAGAGATGTGCAGCAATATTCATAAAAGCACGATGCATCTAAGAATCGGAAATTACTCCCACCCCGAATTGCACAAATGTGACTAAGCAGCCCACTTACTTCATGCAAATGATCTTAATTCTATGTTTAAAAACACGACAGTGTCCTTTTAAACTATCCCCGGGGATCACATTTTTTTAAAAGGCAGTCATGTGATTCAACACGGAATAATATCATAAACTTCTTTTCCATGTCAATTAATCTCGGCTCACATTTTATGACCAAATTCTGCAGAATTCCACGTTCACATACGTGACAAAGTTCACTTACTTTTTCTTGCAATGGTATAAAGCTACTGACGATGCATAGGAAAGCAAAAAAAAATAAAAAAACATGAGATCAAAGGTACTGCCTGAAGAGCTTCAAGATAGTATTGATATTTTGATCTAGTTTGACCTTATGTTTCCAAGAGGGAAGTGGCCTTTATAATTAATGGAATTGGTAGAAACATTCACCCTTGAGCTCGCTGGTGACTGAAAACCCAGCAGTCATTTTGGCTGGCTTCCATAGATTCTTTGAAGATATCAGCCGGGAAGTTCTGGATTAGTACCAAGTTGTCTCAAACATCAGTCCGATCATTTAGAAATGATCGCAATCACTGTGCAGCAGGATTTGTTATTTTTTTGTTGTATCCTTGTCACAAAGACGTTTCTGAAATCTTCAGGCAATTCCTTGAACCGCATTGCTTGATTTTTGCTTTAATATGCTGTGTCAGCTGTGGGGCCTTGGGTTGTTGTCGATTCTCTGTTTGCAAGTTGCAAGTTCCTCTGTGCCCAATTGTGTTTAGATTCTCGCCCCTTCCACCTAAAATTGCAACTCGGAGTCCAGGAAAATGGTCAAGTAGCGATGAGGATGAACTGTTTAGAGCAGAGGTACCCAACCAGTAGATCGCAATCGACCGGTAGCACGCGAACTGGTCCCAAGTCGATCGCGGGAGTCTAGGGGAAAATAGATAAAAAAAAAAAAAAAAGATGTGTGCGTGTTATTAATATTCTATATTTTTGTGTTAGTGCATACTGCACCCGAAGCATCCTCTCAGTTTCACTTTCACAAAAATAGCATTTAAAAAAATAAAATAATCTAACAAAGCAGGTCCTTTAACCTACGGCGGCGCGTGACCTGCATCACTGGAAGTTGTTAGCGGTCAGCAGTGTGCACTTGCAGACTTTTAATTTTTATTCTTCCCATTCAAAGTTTGTTTTATGTACAATGGCACTGGCATAGAATGGGAATCTTAAGTGCCACTAGAAAAAAATTAAAACGATACACGTGAGCTACGAGAGTGACGTTGTTGCACTGGAGACGCTGCCAAAGTGTGTCCCGTGCTGCCGCGACAGGTCTCGACTAAGGTAGGTACTGATTCCTTTTTACAAACTTACAAGCTCTTGTGTCTACTTTATTGTTGTGTTTCGTTCGTTTCAGGGCCGTTATGGCTGTTGCTTATCATGGCATGCGTGTGTAAGTGCGTGCACGTGTGGCAGCAGGTCGATCGCGGGAGGTCGGTTGCTTGAAAAGTCGATCTTCTGTCAAAAAAGGTTGGGCACCCCTGGTTTAGAGCAATTCGATGCCCGATAGCGAGCAGGCATCATGGGTTCAACTCCCTCACGATGACCAACATATGTGGCCTGGGATTGGCGACCAATTCAGGAAGTTGTCTGCCGTTCCTTTCTGAAGTTAGGATCGGCTCAAGCTCCCCGTGACCCTGAATAGGATAAGCCAGGGGAAATCGCTCGATAATGTCTATTCCTTGAACACACGAGACTTCAATTCATGACGTGTCACAGATGAATATTGTCACATAGTGTAGGTCCCCAGCATCTGTGAAATCAAAGTGATTAAACTCAAATCAAGTGTTAGAATAAAATACTCGGCTGAATGAATCTTTGTGAAACCCTGCTCCACTCCTGCTAGAATTACGGCCTCTGCCTTGCATCACTGCCGAGGACGAAGATGGTCCAGAAAAAAATGGACCAGCTTTTGAAAACTGTTTTAGATTTGGAAATAACTACTTGGCTTTGTCTCTCAAATGCAGGTTTCTAAGAAATACACAATTTCAAGACTATAAGATAGTCTGGAAATCCACTGTAGTTTTGAAATGTTTTTGTCATCTCTTCCCTCACTAATGAGAACCCCTCTTTTTGCCTTCCAGTTCTATATCAGCCTCTCGGCCATGGCCTGTTTGAGCATCGCCAGCGTTGCTATCCCGCCTCCGCCTCATTTGCCCGACTTGTTTCCTGTGCTCGTCTCTACTTTTTCTTTCGTTCATTTCTTGGGGACATTTCTGTACTTCAACGTCGTCCAATTCAGTCCACCGCCAAGCAAAAAAGGCCAGAAGAAGAACAAATAAATCTTGTACACACAAAGGTTATCCCAGCTGTCTTCAGGCAGTAGGCGGGGGACACCCTGAACTGGTTGCCAGCCAATCGCAAATACACACACACACACACACACACACACGTTTTTATATACTATTCTTGTACAAGCCCTTAATTGACCATCTTGGGAAAACACAAATCCCATTCAAATTCATTGAAATGTAGCAGTCCAACCGCTTTGCATTCCAGCTAGGAGTGGATCTCTGATTTGTTCCTTCAAGGCAATTTTCAAGTAACATTTTAACATTCCTGTCTGTCATAAACTGTTTATATAAAGAGGGGATGCCTGTAAGATGCATTTTCCACAATTTCATACAGTGAAGGATTACATGTCTGTGGCATGCTTTTTGTCAAACTACTCCGAGGATCAAGAATTACAGACATTTTCAAAACTCTCTTGCCATTGTGAAATTGGCTTGTTTTTGGGTCCGATTGCTCACGTGCGATGCGCCAGCATTCATCCCACCTCACAAACTGCTGTGTCAAGGGTGAATCCAAATTTTATTCAACCAAAACTTAATGTGAAAGTGGCTATGTTTCTTTTTAGTTTTACATTTTTAATCGGTAGGTAGGCAGAAACCCAACACTTTGTGCATAAACATGAATGCCACAAGTAGATTGAAACATCCATCCATTATCTGAAGCGCTTTATCCCTACAAAGGTCACGGGCATGCTGGAGCCTATCCCAGCTGTACACCCTGAACTGGTTGCCAGCCAATCGCAGGGCACACGTAGACGAACAACCATTCACACTCGCACATTTAGAGCCTCCAATCAATTTACCATGCATGTTTTGGGAATTTGGGAGGCAAACTGGAGTACCTGGAAAAAGCCCACGGAGGCACTGGAGGAACACCATACAGGAAGGGCGTGCCCGGAATCCAGCCCTGGACCTCTGCACTGTGTGGCAAATGTGCTAACCAGTCGACCACCGTGCCTCCCATTTATGAAACATGATGATGATTGTTTTTATATATTCAGATTGAGTTAGAAATGACGAAAATGCCCTTTTTTTTTAAAGCCACGGTCGCTGGCTCATTCTCAATTGTTTTTTTTTTGTTTGTTTTTTGTTAAATCCACCTCCATTGTGACACCACAAGATCGCCACTGCTGACGGAGGGGACTGATTAATGTGTGCAGGATTCGGGTTAGTGTGGATGTGTTGTTTCAAACCTGGACAGGTAGTTGTCGTGGATGGATGTTGATAGCATGGGACCTTTAAAAAAATGTACATGCATGACCCCTTCAAGAAATGAAAATGATGAAATATTAATACAGTAGTCGTAATAATAATAAAGGCAGAATGGGTTGAGCCCGCGACCCTCATGAGGATAAGTGGATCAGGTCATGGATGGATGGATAATGTGTTGAACTGTATTGCAGGTTCACTTCTCAGCAATTTTTTTATTTTGTGTGATTGTTTTTGTACATTACTAGTATAAAAAAAGAAATTGTTTCTGTGTTATCACAAAACACAAGAAAAGATTTACCACTACAAAGACCAGGCCGTTGACTTTTGAGGCTCACCCAAGTTAATGAGCAGAATGAGAATAGTGAGCTGGATTTCATGTCACTTGTCTCCTGGCAATTGTATCCAATACTTTGCAAAGCTGTTCGTTTTGGTGAAATTGCCTTTTCCTTGGAATTAACTCGTCATCTGAATGGATGGTGCCAAGTACTTTTTTCTTTTTTAGACTGCATATTTTTTTTACATACTATGCAAGTGATTTTGTACAGATGTATTTTTATCAGAAAACAAAATAAAGTTCCCTGCAACCCTAAGTGAACACCAGCCCTGTATTTCCTTCTTAAATTAGACAATTCCGAGCAATGATATCAACAAATTCATTTTCCTCGACCACGACTGAGTATTGGGAAGCGACAGAGCCAGTAATTAGACACAAATGACATCGCCGAAGGGTTTTACTCAACAATATTAAACATTTATTTCAAGCCCTTGTTACCACTAAAGGCCGCCTTACAAGACATGGACATTTTACACAAAACCAACGACAGGACAGGCCCCTAAAAGAGATGATGGAAGGTGACAGTGGATAATGCTATAAACTTGAAATACCACAGCAAAAACGGAACATGCAATTTCGCTCTCTCTCCAATCTTTCTCCGAGTTAATGACATGGGCATAAAAAAACCCATTACAACTATAAATGTTAGCAGGTCAGTGAGAGGTGTTGGAGCATCAGAGGCTCTGAGCCGCTGGCCAATAAAGGGCAGCCCAAGTTTGGATTTGCTTTGTTCTTGCTTTGAAATGATGGGGACAAAATCGGATCCATTTAATAACTTGTATACATGCTTGTTTGGGAAATGACTAGCTCAGATTTATGCGGTTGACATGAAATCAAAGAGACACACTGACTGGTTTTGCTTTTCCTCTTTTTCCTCATCGAATGAGCTCCCAATGAACATCTGGAAAAGTATGCTTTAAATGGCTCCCTTTTGATTCACACGGGTCATGAATATGATGCCATCTTTGTGAAGGCACGAGTTTACCGTGACTATGAGGAGTGTCATCAGACTTAGTTGACATGCCTGAGCTCTCAAATGGGGAAAAGTAGATTCCACTCCCTATATTCTATCTTGAGAGAAAAGGATATCTACTTCAATGTCTGCACATTTTTTTTTTTTTTTTTGTCACATCATTTTTGTGGACATTCCAACACAAATGGATCTTACCATCGTGCTTTTCTTTTTATGTTGACATTTTTATAGCTTAGCACACAGCGCAACAGTACCGGACATGGTGTCATTATTTCTTTTTCTTGTTCTTCGTCGGTTTCATGGTGGTTGGCAAACACCTTTTGGTGGATCGCCGCCACCTTGTGAAATGGAGTGTGGGTCTGGATAATCCTAATCGATCACAATCTCCTATTTAACCCTATTCTGTCCAAAATAAAAATCGAAATTTAAAACTTAACTCACTGGAACTTCTCCACAAAAGCCGCTTTCTAACTCGTTGGCTCTTTAATCACTTGTTGTCTTGCCTGACTATGACACAAGATTTTAATACATTTCGTTTTCGTTTGTTTATTGAACATAAAACATATACAGTAATAATTTGACAGAAAGTAAGGTAAGTAAAATAGTAAAAAGGAAAGAGAATCAGTCATCATTCAACACATTATTATGTTCAAGGGAGTAGGAAGAAGTAAAAAAATTATCTAGTCCTACCCCATGTTATGTGTTTATATATAAATAGATCATTTTTATATCAATCAAAAAAGAAAGAAAGTAAGAAAAAAGAAGTCTCCATTAAGGCTCATGCTTTACCCTTAACGGTGATATTTTTACAACTTTTGGTTTCTATCGGGATTTTATACACACATTTTATACACACCCTGGCACTCTTGTGTCAATTTTCTCTTGTATTCATAATGGATATTGCAGTACCTTTCTCTCTTTATCAACTTAATTTTGATTTATTATTATCTTTAATTAATGTTTAGAATTTATCACCTTAACTCTGATTGATGTAGGTTGTTTGTACTATTTTTTTGAATTTGTTTTTGAACTCAGCAAGCGATTTACTCATTTTCAGGTCCGTTTCGAAATTATTCCACAGATTAACACCTTTGACAGATACACTTCTTTGCTTGATGTTTGTTCTTGTTTTGAGTTTTTTGAATAAGTTGCCACCTCTTAATTCATAGCAGCTTTCTCAAATTTCGAAAAACTTCAGAATGTTTTGGCAGAGCAGGTTATTGTGTGCTTGTACATTAATTGGGCGATTTTAAAGTCAACCAGGTCATAAAATTTCATCGTTATTTAATTTGATAAATAGTGGATTTGTGGGTTCCGTATATTTTGATCTATTAATAA
Organism: Hippocampus comes; assembly: GCF_001891065.2. Classification (NCBI taxonomy): domain Eukaryota; kingdom Metazoa; phylum Chordata; class Actinopteri; order Syngnathiformes; family Syngnathidae; genus Hippocampus; species Hippocampus comes. The sequence goes on along the minus strand of NW_017805467.1, from coordinate 5,166,379 downwards.
TTCGAATTGCTTTTTTTTTGTAGTTTTAGAATAGGGAGTGTGTTTGTTTTACAGGCATTTCCCCATATTTCCACACAGTAGGTCATATATGGTAATAACAATGAAGAGTATAATGTGTACAAAGATCTCTTATTTAGCACATCCTTGGTTCTCTTACACACTACATGTGTAAGAGAATAATAATTTAGAAAACTTACACATTACATGTGTAGTGTGTAAGTTTTCTAAATTATGTATCTTTTCTGAAAGTCTTATTCCGATGTCAAATAGACCCCTTTCCATTCTACGTCATCATATCATTGGTGCAAAAGAACAGTAGATGTACATTGTTTGGCTGGGAAGATTGAAGTGGAAAGGGGTTCTAGTTTTTCTTAATTCCAATAGAAAAAAGCAGGCGCCTGTGGCTGCAGACTTTTCAACATACATACTGGGCCGAGGACATCAACAGGGAGGCCTGCGTTCGCGGTGCTCATTTCATTTCTGGTAAGTTATCACGCCCATTTGATTTAACGTCTATGTTTTGAAACTTGGAGTAAGCCGTCGGAGAATTGTGGCATAATGGCCAAGGTTTGTTTGTTACTACTGCAGCTTTGAGCTTCCATGCACACTCGCCACAAGTAACCAAAGCGCTTCATTAGCATTATAGTTTTTTGATGTTTATCTTGGGAGTTTTCCCCTGGACCTTAGCAACATCAAAATGACTAACTGCTGGTGTTCGTCTTATGAGCAGGTATGAGAAAATTAACTAATTTCCGACATTTTTCATGGGGGCGTATGCGGAGTGATCACGTCGCGCAGATCTGTTTTGCGCTCCTCTCAGAAAACCACACTGATTTGTTAAGAATGTGTTTGCCCCGTCTATTTTTAGATTTCATGTACAGTGGAATCTCCCATCGCCTCGTTTTCAGTTTGATGGTTTTCATGCAATATTTTAGTTTAGCGGACACCTGGCGGGACAACTCACCTTTGACCATCCAATAAGCGTTGAAAGCTACCTTGCTTTCTTATGTTGACGTGTCACACATCATTTGGACATGCAGACATTTCATCAAATTTCTTCGATGCAGAAGAAAATGATACAGTGCCAAAATTTGTCAGCTAACCTTGAATAGGGGGAAAGGCAAGGGGTAAGGCAGCCGTCCGTTGGCAGCGATGGTGTGAGAATCTGGTAGCCTAGCAAACAACGTCAGATGGGAGTAAAACTCTCAAAACATAAAACTGTGAATCTAAATTGTGATTTCTTATGGTCTGTAAATTTCCACGTCACATACTTGTAAGCATCCAGTGGCTCGCAGTTTCTCTCTCGAGTAAACACTGGGTGTCTCCACTAAGTACAGATGAATATATGGCCATGGATTAGACATCGGGCCACTTTGAAACATCCTCCCCACACCCTTAGTCTGCTTGTGTACACGTTCTCAAATGCCGCACGTTTGCACCAACAATGTGCACGCATTCCGATGACACCACCTTTTTTGACAAACACGGAAAGGGGTCGATCGCTTCACTACATTCCTCAGACCACCAAGGCACATTCCTCCTCCTCCGTTTTGGCTTGGTATTAGGAATGGCAGCCTCTGCAGCAGTAATTCTCTTCCCTGTGACGTCTTGATACAAGGACTCAATACTGAAGAGTTTTTTCAACACAAAGTAGCCCTCTTTGGCTCCTCTCTGAAAATATCCCCCAGTCAACTTTAGCCAAAACCTACTGACCAACCCTTAGATTACATCCCCTAACCAGTCTGTATTTGCCTCGTGGGCCATACTTAGCCCACCTCTGTTTTAGCTGCAACCCCCCTCACCCCCAAAAAAAAACAAAAAACACAAGCACCGACAATGCAATTATGGTACACTTCCCAGACATTGTATCAACATTGTACTTTTAAACAGGTGTCCATACATCCATCCATTTTCCAATCCGCTTATCCTCACAAAGGTCGCGGGCGGTGCTGGAGCCTCTCAGCTGTCTTCGGGCTGTAGGCAAGGGACACCCTGAACCGGTTGCCAGCCAATCGCAGGGCACACAGCGACAAACAACCATCCGCACTCACACTCACACCTAGGGACAATTTGGAGTGTTCAATCAGCCTGCCATGCATGTTTTTGGAATGTGGGAGGAAACCGAAGGACCCAGAGAAAACCCACGCAGGCACGGGGAGAACATGCAAAGTCCACTCACGGAGGCCGGAGCTGGAATTGAACCCGGCACCTCTGCACTGTGACCACCGGGCCGCCCTTAAACAGGTGTATTATCGGTAATTTCACATATTTATTGCATTGGCATGAAACATCCTGAAAGGTGTTTCTACTCACGTGATTCCCTGATAAATGTTTGGAATGATCTCCTCGTGCGATGGATCGTGTGAACCAAACATAGTTTTGCTTTTAACTTTGAGAACAGAAAACAATGTAATCTAACGAAAAGCACATGTTCAAACACATAAATCCCATGAAAATAGAATTTATGTGTGAAGCGATAAATCCCTAATGTGAAATGAACAGCAAAATGGAAGAAATTAGCAAGTGAGGCTTGAGATTCCATTCGGGAGGAGCAACAGGGAAGCTTTTGAAATCTACTTGATGCAAGCAGCAAATCATCTTGTGACTGTCACATTCAACATTTAGTCCCCGATTATGTGTCAAAAGTCAATATTTGTTCCCACAGTGAGAAATAAGGTCAACCACGACTGCCTTGCAAATCATTTCGGATTAGAAGATGGTACATTGAGTACTTCCTGTATTCTCCCAAGTGAAACTTTGCACTCACAGGAGATCAAGGAAGCATTCATGAGAAACTTGGGGCCACTTACACTTATCAGGCCGACACTCTCGGTGGCCATTTGCAAGTGTGTTGGAAATCTGTACGACACTCCTGAGGGGCCTGAATGAAAACATTAGTTATGTTTACAGTTGTGCCGGCTTTGTCCTTCACGTGGCCTCTAAGGGCGATAAAGTGAGAGTTACACGATCCACCTTAGGCAGAAATAGGAAATGTTGGTGCGAATCGCAGCTGTTGCTTGGGTCGACTTGTGCGGCGAGAGGCCTCGGCCTTCCCAGGCACCGCCAAATAAAGAGACTACTGTGTCGTAAAACTGCCAACCCCCCTTCGCTTACGCCCCGGACCCAATCCCGTCACACACACACACTTTTACTTTTCCAAGGTGTGAAACTGCAGAGGTGGGCAGGATCGCAACAGCTTGAGCCACAGATGAGACGACAGTTGCTGATGGCAAGAACATTATTTGCGCAAAGTTGCTGGATTGGGGTTCTTGTGTGCAATCAAAATGTGTCAGTTGCCTGGCAGAGGACGGACGCGGCATACATGACGGATGATTCGCGGCTAAACATCGCAGACGCACCTTGGGCAAACGAATGACGGCATCCGAGACGTCTCGCCTGCGCGACTGACAGCGCACATTCGACATCCGCCTCCAGTTTTACCTGAGCGGGTTCATACGCCCGGCGCTTCACGGGAGGTGAAGAGCAATTCCGTGAGCTGTCAGCAGCCGAGATGACTCGCAAAACAAAATCCTGGGGAATATGAGAGAAGAAAACATGATCGTAACCCTTCTGGCACCCACTCATATTCCAAACTCTACACTAACTGTCAAGTTGGAATATTTGGCAAGTATCAGTTCAACATGAGAACCGTTTTCAATATGCCACAGAAATTCACTCACACAGTAACATGAAGAGATGATTATTAGACCTTAGTACACAAGTTTACAAATTCTTTGGCACTACCCATTCTTATGGCACCTTAATAAAAGAAATTTAAAAAAACAAACATTTGGATATTGTGCTCCAATGTAAGACAAGGTGCTGCAAAAGTAGACATTAAATTTGAATTGGATGGGACAAATTCTCTCCGAATGTGCTTCAATCAAAAGCAGGTTGGAGTTGAACATTATATGTGATGAATGTTGCCCACTCTGCATCCATTGCTGCCTGCTCATCCAAGACGGGATCCCTTCCCAACGTTTCCCAAAGTGTGTTTTCACTGGGTTTTTCCTTGGCCAGATGAGGGGTTTAGACCAGAGGAGGCTGTCAATTCTGTCAACTGTGGGCTTGTGACGCACCTTTGACTTTTTTCTGATTCAAGGTTATAGCAGGGATAGACAAATGCTGGAAAGGACCACAATCTTTTTTTTTTTTTTTTTTTAAATCACTGCTCCTAATGACGGGGATTTGAAATCTTCAAGGAATATTCCCATTGCTAATGACATGACAAAATATGGAGGTTGAAATATGATTGGACAATTTTTTTTTTTTAAATACCTCCATAAATGCCCACTGGAAGTAGTGCAATTAAGAGAAACACTCGGAAATGAAGAGAATAGACTGTTGGCAAAAGATTGCGACCAGTCCAGGATTTTCGCCGCTGTTTGGCCTGAGTCAGCAGAGATAAACTCCAGCACACACTCGAACCAAATGAGGATGTGCTCGATTGAATTCTAAACTTCTGTTTGTACACCAGATTTGTAATGGAATAGAGTAATGTTGCCCGGGGGTTGGGGGGGTTCACACCTGGAGGTCATTGTGAAGGTTGTTGGACTTAACATGGCGAGTTCACCTTATTGTTCTTGAGAGTACAAACTGAAGGAAAGCAACGAGGCCGTCTTGTAGTTGCAGCCAAAAAGTTCACTCATTTTGTCTACATTCCTGTAAAGGGGAAGTCAAATCAAAAATGTTCTTCGCAATAATACTTGCCCCCACACGGTATTGTGATTAATATTGCATTTGTAGAACCTAAATGAAGCAGCAAAGATGGTTGAAAATGGGTAATCTACCCATTTCAACCATCTCAGGGGGCGGCCATTTTGTTTCTGTCACCTGAAAATGACATCACAGTGCCCTCGGGCTCATCTTGCAAACGTCACATGACCAAACCCAGAAAACGGGTGAGCCGTGATGGTTGTAACTGAATGTTTGGCTTGACTTCCCCTTTAAGACAATATGCCCGACCATATCCCTCGGTAAGATTCAGCACACAGCAGACCAGCGGTTCTCAAAGTATGGTAGTTCCCTGGAGAAGTACACAAAACAATCGCTGCCTGTTGGGTGTTGTTCAGTTGTTCAGTTTAATACTGAATCTTTTTGAATCTTTAAAGAACTGTTTGTTTTTAAGGTATGGTTTTTGCGATTGGCTGTCAACCAGTTTATATATTCCCTCCCACAATGTTACTGTTCAAACTGTGAATAATGTTACTTTGGATAATCAGACTATTGTAATATTGAATAATAAAAACTCATTCAAGGCAGATTTTGTACAATAATATACCGAAATGTGACGGTGTGCCTAATGTTGTGGCCAATGAGTACATTTTGCACCATTGCTAGAAAACAAAATGCCACTCAACTAAATCAAATCCCTGCCTGAAAAGATTGCACACTATGCAATCCGGAGCACCGATCGAAGTTGGTTGTATATTGCAGCAAAACAGCCCAATATACAACTCTCTCTTTAATTACGGCCGCGTGTTCAATCAGAAAGCATAAAACTCCCAGTGGACAAGTGGCATGTGTCCATGAAGCCTCCGAGGATTGATGCGCCTGCGTTCCAGCACTTCCTGAGCTGGCAGCCCACGACACGGCAAAAAGTGATTGGTTTTTATGACATCTTAAGGAGTCCTCTTTGTAAGACAGCCCACTACTGCTTTCATACAAATCTTTCCCTCCGTGGCCCCATCTACAGACTGATCAATTTTTACACTGCTGAGCCGCCTCCTTTTCGCCCATTTTGTCATAGTCAGATTTCATATTTTGAAGGATCTTTTCTTTTACAGGGAAAAATGTCAATAAACTTGCACAACCATCCTGCTCTTATTTAGTGTTTAATTGTAACTAAAAGCTTCGGGCACATTTAATTTGTTTCTGCAGTTATCAGAACTGTTTAAATGTTATCTATTTTTATGTGACAACGAAAATATATTGTGACGTGCTGCATTGATTTAGAACATAACCATGTCTCCATACGAAGAGGAGGCACCGAATTTATGAATCCTTTGCACAACTCCTTTAATTGAATTTTCCAAATCTCACGGCACACACAAATAATCAATAGCTGCTGCTGTGTGGGACTTGCCTCAGAATTATTAGGGCTGTGCTTTTTTTCCATTTTGTAGTCATCAGCAGATACAGGCACGGTGGGTATTTGTAATGCAGGAACAATACCTGAAGGATTTATGCCTGCTCAAAGTCTTATTGTTTGCTGAAAGTGACTTTTTCAGAATGCTCGCTGAGACTTCTGTTCACATCAAAGAATGGCTGTAAGCACTGCTACCACTGCATCCCTTCGGATTTGTCGAATGGGGTCTAAATATTTTCATGGATTTACTTGACTGCCAAGACAGTGTGCGTTGTAGCCTGAAGTTGAGCCTTTTTCTTTTTCCACAATCAAACTGGAATAGTTTCCAGCAGCAGGACCCTCATGATGCCTGCTCAATCTCGACCCCAAAATACAAAAGAGTAACTTTTACAATGGTGTTGACTATTCCAAGCAGATTGTGCCTCTTATTCATAGATGTCAGTTCATGGCTTGGCACAAAATCAAATTCGACTCCGCCATTTGGTAAACTGTAAATTCGTTACACTCTTCATGTCGAAGAGCCACGAGCCGAAGCGAACTGAATGAGTCTCTTCTTAAAGAAATGTAAAAATTAGGCCTTCGGGCTAATGTTGCTAGGTCTAAATCGAGCGGGACACAACTTGCATTCAGCATAGCTGCTAAGAAGTGACATGATATCATTTTGTCTAAAATTGTTCTCCATCACAAAGAGAGAGAACAACAGTTTGAAAATGTCGTTTGGATCCTCCAAACAAGGTTGAGTCTACGAAGAAAAGGGTTGTTTCTGTTGATCTACTAATCAAGCGCTGTTTCACAAAGAAACTGCACCCAGGAAATCTGACGGTCTCCACATATTTCATTTCCAGCATGCCTTTGATTCAGCTTTCTTTAGGTGATTCACCTGACAGTCGGCTAATTTTGCATGGTGATAAACCTCTGCTTAAGCTACATTTTTATGAAGCTCCCACTTTACAGCTTTACACTGGAACAGCTTTTGCACTGATACCATCAGCTGATCGCATCTCAGGATCCGGCAGACACAGGCCAGAACGCTCCAGCAACTTTGAATTATAGTTTGTTTGCTTAAAATGCGCGTTTCAAAAAACAGAAACCCAGTTCCACTTGGATGCTCTCCGCGTTAACATTGTGACGTCTGTTGTTTTAAGGAGGTTCATGCAAAACAGATAAATTTCACAGATTCACCATGTGACAAAAATGTGACATTCCTGGGGTGTGGATTCACAATGCATCATGTATGATTCAGCTCTCTTACTGGAACGAATTAACATAATTTCTAACAACCTTGTCGGAAAACAAGCTTGCCGTCTGACAATCGGCCCTATTCACTTTCCACCATTCACTATTGTAAGATTGGATCACAAGAATTGCTTTGCTGCAGGCATAATATGTGCCTAAAATAATCAAATTAATTCTTTCCCCGGGAAATCTGCTCACTGATGTGTTGGTGTAACCAGAGAAAAATGTTGTTTTTCTCCAAAGGTCGTAGAAAACATAATTGTCTTGCTCAAACAAGCATCCACTGATGTGACTAACGGCAAATGCCAAAGATGCGGCGAGAGGTAGTAGCGAGGGGGAAGTCCTTGGGAAATCGAATGCGCCTTGTGACTCCGTCTGTGTTCAGGCTGATCCTGAAATCAAGTGGGTACATGGAACAAAATGTTTGAACTGATCTGAGACCCGGCTCAAACATCACGGTCACTGATGGGAGCAGCGCGGTCGCCTAACCGTTAGCACGGCTCACAAATCTGAGGCTCGGGGTTCAAATCGAAGCCCGGGTTTTCCTGTGCGCCATTTGTATGTTCTCCTTGTGCTTGCGTGGATTTTCTTCAGCCATTCCAGCTTGCTCCCATGTTTGAATTGTATTAAAGGCTCTGAATAAGAGGGTCACCAAACTTTTCCAAACTGAGAGAGCTACTGCTTTGGTACTGGTTCATGCAAAGGGCTACCAGTTGGATGCACACTTCTGAAATAAAGGCATTCAAATTACCTTCAATTATATGCTATTATTAATAATTAATCATGATCATGTTAATTTCTCACAATGATCTACAATGATTTAACAGGATAGGAAACAAATCAATATGAAGTTTTTTTTTTTTTTTTTTCCCACTCCTGGCATGGAAGAACAAACTGAGTCCAGTCCCAGCAGGTATCTGCTTGCAGTCAAACACAGGGCAATTCGGGTTGTTTGTGAATACAGTAATCCCTCGTTTATCGCGGGGGTTACGTTCCAAAAAGAACCAGTGATAGGTGAAATCCGTGAAGGAGTGAGCTTTATTTTTTACAGTTATGATACAATACTGAACTATGTATACCTGTATTTCAGGCCCAAGCACCAAAAAAAACAAACGTTTTCAACAAATAACTATAATAGTTTTTGGAAATACTGTACTGTTGACAAGCGGCGCCCCCGACGCGTTCTGATTGAAAGAGTTAAAAGCATTAAAAAAAAAAACTGCACTAAAAAAATCTGTTAAACTGCGAAGCCGTGGAAGGTGAACCGCGTTAGAGCGAGGGATCACCGTAATCCAAAACAAACTGTTGTGTCCATGAATGTGAGGACGACGACTTGTGTGCCACCTGCCTTTATTCCAACTGCCAAAACAGGTGAAAGCAGTCACTTAACTTATACGTGGCGATACTGCTGTCACATTTAATGTGCTATATTTAACACTCCGGACCCCCTTATGGAACCTGGACAATTTCCCAACTAATAAAAACAAAACCCACACAAAACAAGGGCTGAGCAAAACCAGATAAACCGCCAGTTTACCTGCTTAGCCTTGTGGGTTATTCTGCCACGCAACGAGCTAAGCACTTGTTAAGATCTGAACATTAAAAGTCAGTAACGTAATTGTCCAAATAATGAGGCCAAAGGCGGTTACAAGCTGGACGGGGTTCTGGTTCCTTGGGCGCAGCTGGTTCACCTTGTTCTTGAAGATGCCTTACCAATGTTCACAGTCCTTGTCAAAGTGGTCAAGATCCGCTACAGCGCCTCCATTCATGTGTGCTGGTGATGCCACTCTCCTGCGGTAGCTGGCATGCCAACGTGGCTCTTCAGCCTGACAAAAGGTGGCCAGTCTTGGAACCGTCCAGAATGAGGTCAATTTGCGTGAGCGGCTGACCCAATCTGATACAGTCAGTGCGGGTTGCTTCACTCGGCGCTAATCATCAAAACACTGCTTCATATTCTGCTGCAGATCTGCAACCCTGCTGCCCCGGGGAGGGTGCCAATGCATGAAGTTGGTTGGAGGGGAAGCATGTCCCAGCATGACAGTGGCTGGGGAGGCTTTAGTTGTTGCGTGTGGTGTTGCTCTGTAGTGCAACAAACTTCACTCTCGTGCAGAGGAGAAAGGAAGGCCATCCACCAGGTGAGCTCTCAATCCATTTTTCAGAGTTTGGTTAAACCTCTCCACATGATACAAAGATACAAAGCGATTCTGAAATGTTTTATTCCTCTCCCCTTTGTGAAAGCTGCAAAGTCTGCTGAGATGACCTGAGGTCCTTTACCGGCCGTGATAACATAAGGCACACCCCAACGAGCAAACAGGGAGGACACGACTTCCGTGATGACTTTTGTCGTGACTGACCCAGCAGGCAGCACCTCGGGCCACTTGGAGTGTAGGTCATACGCCACCAGGAGGAAAATATCCACCTGGTTTGAGTACTGGGGCTGGTCGGTCATGCCAAGGACTGCTGAGGAGGAGGTGAAGTTTGACCAGTTTTCCCACCGGTGAGGCACACTGTACAGTCCTTGACAATAGATTCCACATCACTGTCAATGCCTGGCCATGAGACCAGGCCCCTGCAGCCTTCTTTACCCTCACAGGTGTCCCTCGTGGACCATGGTTAGAATGTGGGGCCTCAAGGTATATGGGTCCACAGTACAAAGCCCCCGAGCAACAAATGTAGGGCTTTGGAAGTCAAAATGAGTGAGTACTGACAAAGAGGGGTGCTGTGTTTTGAGTCGGCGGATGGCAGCTCAGCATGCCGGGCACCAAGGGGTGTCCTGATTCAGGAGGGCACGCAGTAATGCGATAGTATCAGACATGTTGGGGAGGAAGCGCAAGTGGAATGCACGATGGACGTTTGTTTTTTTTTTTTGTTTGTTTGTTTTTTTGTTTTTTTTTAATAATCCTACATGTCATGTTGTAATATGATCACACAGCACTACATTGCCACAGCAAGGAGTCACAGGGTCCTCTCGCACATGGAGAGAACATGCATCTTAGACAAACATATTCATTTTACTCCGGGAAAGTTTAGTCGAGGCCCCAGTTTGAAAGCTGAAAGCTTAAATTCAACAGGTTGTCTCTCTCCCTCTTACAAAAACAATCCTGCAAATAATGCTAATTTTGAATAAATGTACCTGTAATCTGATTAGCTGGGGTTTCTTTCTAAAACCTTCATGAATTACGAACAGAACAGAATTGTGTCCTGAATATCCAACGCCGGTACATGGATTCCGTTACTCCCCAAGTCTTATAAATACATGAATTGTTTGACTTTTCTAAGGCAAAGACATCCTTTTGCAACGGTCTCAATATGAGGCACTGAGACATCTGCTCCAAAACCAATGGGACAGACCATGAGGCATTTGAAAAAAGCAATACACAAGAACATTTGACAAAATGAAAAATAGGAAGCTGAAATGCTTTGCCTCTGGCTGTGTAACTAATATGTGCTTAACTAACATTTAATGGAGACATACCGGTAATTAACTCACACAAATCGAACTTTTGTTATTATTTACCAAATTGCTCGAGTATGACACACATTTGGATGTAAAACGCCGCCCCCATCGCGAAAAAAAAACATATAATAATCTGTGTTCAAAAGCTGATGAACTCATGAATTGTGCTGTCCCAATTTGCTGGTATCCATGGTCAAAATTGAACTATTATCTGCAGAACGATATCAAAAATAGGATTTTTCATATTCAGACACGTTTTTTTTTTTGTAAAGAGAAGTTCTCTTACTGAGCTGACAGTTTTGGTTGTCAAGCCTCGAGCCCACAGATCTGAATCACGTACTAAAATACAACATGTCACTTTGAAGCTGTGTGATAGGAAGTCTAAGTCATCAGCGTAGTTCATGAATGCGGATAGCACACATTTTGATATTGACAAATAAACAAACCTAATGAAATTCTTGAGGAGAAATGAGCACATAATCCATGCATTGCATTTATTGGGAACGTCAACCTCCACAAAATGCCCACCACATAAGCACATGCTAATGTGTGTAGTATTCGATCATGATCCATACAAAGAGGAGAACAAAAGACCTGAATATGCACTGACGTTCTAAAGGCCATTAAGCACTTTTCCTCTGAGGACGCCGTCATTTTTTTATTTCTTTATTTGATAGGGACAGTGCAGTCAAACATAGTTAAAAACTTGCAGCTGACGTGGTGCATATCGAGTTTATAGCTGGTGCTAATTCTCAACTTAAATCCATAATGCTTGATGAGCAATGAAAATTATGTTATAGTTGAACCGAAAAACAAAGATATGTGCAAGCAAATGGCTCACTGTATTACCTATAGATGCTCGTGGATGTCTGCTATTCGTTGGGGATCATGATTGGACCAGCCCGCGAATAGCAAAAATCTGCATATAATTGACATCCTTTCAAATGCATGGGGGCGGGGGGCACATTTGTTATTTCTTGAACCAAAATGCCCCCAGTCCCCAACAGAAACAACCCCCTCTAAAATACTGAAAAGTATATTTTTTAAATATCCACTGGAGTAATTGGAAAGGTAATACTGTATGCCGTAATAAGCTGAAATGAAAATTTGGCGGTGGAGTGGCTGTCGCCGTCGAGAACGTACTTACTATGTCATACGCTTGCGTAGAACAAGCAGACACACAGCCAAACAAAGACATGCACACATTCGCACACACAGAGCGTGGTGAAATCAAAGTGTGGGACAATATCGTTGCAATCTGTGGGACCAAGTGGTATAAATGAGACGACCAGTTTCCTTTACAGGCCGGGATCAAGAGAAAAAAAGGAGCAGGCTTGGCCAATTGGGAGCCAGGAAGCTAGAGTATCTTGTGAGTGGACGGAATTGTTGACAACTGTGGAACCGTAAACCAAAATAGTATTTAGCAGCCAACACATCTACCGTCACGAGATTGACCAGTGATATTCAACCCTTTTTTTTTCCTGTCGAAGCAGGAGAGCCCTTACCTATGTCCGCTTGAAACAACCCCAGTCTACTCACCTCCGCAAACAAACACACGTGACAGAAGCAGCGCGTCGGGTTATTTCACTTGGGCTAGGCGGGCCCGGGCGGGATTTAAATATTTAAACCCAGGTTGGGTTTAAATATTTGTCAACCGTGGGCATGTGAAGCCCTTTGTGACTCTTTTGTGACATAAAAATAAAGGTGACTTGAAAAATGTTTCTGCTAAAGAATGATTACAGTAACTGGAGCCACCCCCACCACCCCCCATACAAAAAAACCCCATCAGCTACTAATGTACTAAATGTAGCGCAGCTATAGGGTAAACTTTCCATTGGGTGGTTCTGTAATGTATGAGTTAAACAGTATACAAAACCAGAAGAGTTAGATTATGACTGTAAAATGTTTTTTATCTGATTGAATTATCAAAAAAAAAGAATTTTTTTAAAAACCCTGTCTTGCTTAAAAAAATACCACTGATTATAGAATAGAGCTTGTGTTATATGGCTAAGAAGAGGTCGTTCTGGAGAAAGTCTAAAGATGAAGAAGCAGATTAATGAGCTATTTCAAATCAAAAGGGGGATTTTGCCATAAAACCTCAATGGGGCACCAAAGTGCTGACTTCCCAAATATAAATGTGCCCTTTGAGAAGGGAGATGAGAGATATTTTGTGTTTGTTGTATCTCAGACCCACTAAGGAAAGACCCATGAAGCCTTAAATTTCTCATGGTGACAACTCAAAAGTGCAAGTGTGTTTCTGTGGTGGTTTGAATGTACCGGTACATTGTTCATTTTAACTTGAAAGAGATTAACAGAAATGAGTTAAAGTTAGTTGGCTGGTATTCTTTTCCTCGGACCTCCAAGGAAAAGACTACCAGTTTCTGCAAAGATACAGTACAAAAGAAAATTGTATAAAACAATAACAAATATTGTTGAACCCACGTCAACTTTTTGCTTCTTTGATATTCTATGACGAAAAACTATCTCAACGACCGTATTTTTTTTTTCATTTGAAAGATGATTGATCAATTAATTTATCATTTTTACCATTTGATGTCCTAAAACGGTCGAAAAGTTGCTTTCTCTACATATAGCGAGCTCTTGGTGCCTCTTCAGCTCTTCTTTCAGGTGTCTCGATGCAGACAGCGAATGTTCCTGTTCTTTGCTGCCCTCTGTTGGCTACAAAATACACGAAAATGAGAAAATTAGGAATATGTACGTCGCAAGTGGGAATCTATTAAACGCGCGCACGCACACACACACACACACACACACACACACACACACACACACACACACACACACACGCACACTCACATATATATATATACACACACACACACACACACACACACACACACACACACACACACACACACACACAATGCCCTCCTGACAAAACTATTGTGAAAGGAAAAGCCATGTCAGGGGTGACTATTTATGTACTAAAGCCATCATCCCTCCATCGAAAGAGCCAATGATTTGTAAAGGCCTTTCTAATGAGATGAGACATTTCCGCCAATTTGAAAGATTTAAGACCAAAGGACGGTTTTGTCTTTGAACATTTCCTCTAGCTCTTTCCTGGCCTTGATGAATGCATCCAGTGATTGCTCCAATTTGGACCGCAAAGAGTCCAATGTGGTCAAAGCAAAAAGGAAAAGGTGGTAAAACGGTGTGACATCATTTGAGTGCACCTTGTTCCACGTGACTGGCTGGCTGTAAGTTTAGAATTGATAAGAGGCCTAACTGTTACACTAAAAATGCATATTGTCTAATTCTTTGAATTACATAAATTATAGTTGGGTTGCCTGTAACAGGAAATGAATTAAGATGTTGAAGTTGAGGTGCTTATTTTGCTGTATAATGTCTGTCAGGAATTCCAGTCCACGCAAGAATTTTTAGATTCATACAATAAATGATTGGGTTGTAAAAATTAAACAGCATTTTTTTTTCCCATTGATTGATAGCGCTTGTCACCATTACAGTTACAGGTGAGCTGAAGCCTACCCCAGGTGACTTGGGGTCAGAGGTGGGGTGGACCCTGGACTGGTCCCCAGCCAATCGCTGGGCACATATGAGGTGTGTCATCAAAGTTCCAGGACTAGTGGCATGTCACAAATGATATCCTTCAAATCCAAATTCAAACTTCAAATTTTCAGTTGAATTCCTTTAATTCCATGATGAAGGGGGAAACTGATCGTTTGTGTATCAGTATCGGTGTCCATTGTTTTCAACCAAAGATTTCTTTTTCTTCACTTTCTGTTTTTAGATAGGTGATTTAGACCTTTTTTTTTTTTTTTTTTAAGATTCTGGTACTTATGCGTTTTTTTTCAGCACACTGCTATTAATCTGAACACAACAATGGCCATCCATTTTGTAATCCGTTCATCCGCACAAGGGTCGCAGGGCGGGCTGGAGCCTATCCCAGCCGTCTTTGGTCAGTAGGCAGGGTACGCTCTGAACCGGTTGCCAGCCAATCGCAGGGCACACAGAGACGAACAACCATCCTCGCTCACGCTCACACCTAGGGACAATTTAGAGCAGAGGTCGCCAACATAGTGCCCGCGGGCACCAGGTAGCCCGTGAGGACCACACCAATAGCCCGCCAGTGCTAGGATTGTGATTTACCAGTAGAAATTATGATTTAAAAATGCAAACACGGGCAGTATTGTGAGACATCTTTAAGATGATCAAAGCCTGAAAATCATTTAAAGTATTAAAAATGTTTGGTTAATGCTGGTGATCTGATGCTAAGAACACACCGGGAACAGGAAGACTCAGGAGGCAAGCATGGTTGTCTTTCTTGCAAGAGAGAGTGCGCTAAAACATGTCTTGGTTCACAATCTCGGAGCAGCTCTCCTGCTGGCTCTGCCATGTAAACTGTTACAAGTTCCGGGGCAACTCTGAAGAGACTGCGTTTGTCTCCTTGCATTTATTGGAAGGATGTCCCTGATACACGAACTTCTAATGGGTGTGGGGAGTATTTTCACATTCCACAACAGTTTCAGTAAAGGAGAGTTTCAATGAGAACAATCAGTTCATTCCTGAGATGATCAGACGGCTTCTGCTGGAGCTCGGTGGTCCGCGAACACAGCTTGGGATGTGCCTCACATGGTGTCCTGGGGTTAATGTTATCTTATCACAAGCAACAGTTAATTTGATCAGAAGCCGTTAACTTAACAAGATATTATCTTAAAAGCTAGAACAGGAGCATCCTGAGCTCTCCCGGTCCGACAAGTCTCCCATTATCAACCTACCCCATTGTCTATGAGGTATTTGTGAGGTTTCACTCTGAAACAGATTTTAAAGTTACACAGAGAGTAAATCTGGGATAACAGAATTACATTTATTCCAACAAAAAATAACACATTCTAATATTATTAAATGTAATTTGTACAAATGTTATTTCAGACGTCTATCAATTTGGTAGCCCTTCACACAATCAGGACACATGAAGTAGTTGTCACTCTCAAAAAGGTTGGTTACCCCTGATCTAGAGTGTTCCATTAACCTGCCATGCATATTTCTGGAATGTGGGAGGAAACCGGAGTACCCGGAGAAAACCCACGCAGGCCCAGGAAGAACATGCAAACTCCACACAGGGAGGCCGGAGCCGGAATCAAACCCTGCACCTCTGCAATGTGAGGCTGACACCCTAACCAGTCGACCACCAGGCCACCCACAATAATGTGTTGTAAATATTTTCTCAATGCACCACCAGACAGATTATTATTGACAACTTGTAGTTTTAGGTTGGTTCTTATTTTCTGCATGTCGGGTCGTGTTACTAATGGGCAGATTGGGCTGTTTTGAACAGCCGCCCATCAGGTAGAAGCCGAATCTCAAACAACATATGGGTGCAAAAATCTGTACTTTAGACTGAATAAACACTCGTACTAGTTGCAGCCATATAATATATTCCATTTGTCCTGATTGCTTCAAAACGTGACTAACGTACAATCAATTCCACTCAATAAAATAAATGCAATGACCCATTTCATAGTTCTGTCCATCACTAGTGACCTTCTACGTTTACATTTCCCTAAAATAAAACCCTGCTGTGCTTCGGAGGACCCGAGTATGACAAGCAAGCGAGCACAATGAATATGCTGTCAACTTAGCTCATGAAATGTATTCTTGACTTCACTATGAAATTAAAAACTAATGCTTATCTTGATAGATGGGCCAGACACCAAATGTCTGCCTTGGCTAAGGAAATGGTTCTTGTGTTAAGTGGTCTTAACGCAACTATTTTTAGTGCTATGTAAATCATTCATAATTTGGCAAGGGATGAATCCCTGCCATTTCTTGTCTCCTGTCATTAAATTCTGATATGTCATTTTGTCCTGTACATCAGGAGAGTGTGTCAATTGAAATATGGCAACTCATAAAATGCAGCTCTCTGTAAAGCCTTTAAATCGATGCACTGGCTTAATCAACAGGTAACGAAAAGACTAACTTACACTTGTTTTATTTAATCGATAAACTAACTTTAAATGTTAAACCTCAATTTCACACTTCCTTTTCCAACTCTGTTCGTGGTGCAGCTTTTTGAGGTGTGGTGACCTCAGCTTGTTCAATATAAACCACATGGATTTTACAAGCAGGAAGAAAATTCATTTAGTGGAGACTGACTGCAACTTGGTCACTGGTGTTTGATTAAGAATAAATGTGGAAAATGTGTGGTTCTATAGAAATGTGCCAGTCCTTGAGGGTGTTGATGCAATCTGTAGCACTTTCGTCGTCTTCCAAAAATGGCTACACAAAGCTCACAAAACGTGTCTTTTAGTGTGCGCCAGTGAATGCACGCGGCAACTAGTGTCGCGTGGAAAGTTTCTACGCAATAATTTGTTCCGGCCAACAATCGCCACTAGATAGCAGCAGAACATCAACGGTGAAACACCTTTATGGAAAATATAGGCAGTAACACAATCAATTATGCACATCGATGACTCTATTTTCACTATGTTTGAAGCAGTTTGGTGCCAATTTTGATATGCTAGTAGGATGCTTCCGTTTTCAACAAAATTGCCCGGGAACATTTAGTATAAGTCAATTGTTTGTGTTGCAGCTCCGAAGTAAACAGAGCTGTCGTGGTGGTTTTCAGAACATTCACTTTATTAATTTGTTTCACACTGAAGCAAATACAGACACGTCGATGTTGTACTACGCGCCTTCTCAACTGCCGTTCAACTCCAGAGGCGTTCGAAGACCGCCTCAGAAAAAACGTGAATTAACGATTACTTTAAAGACACTCAGGAAAGCAAAAATAATGCAACAAAACAGAAAATCAAGTGAATAACATAAACAGTCTCCTACATTTGCTTCTCACAGGCACTGGAAGGCGATTGTCATTCAGGAAAGAGAAAAGCCATGAAATAAATACATTAGCACAGCACCCATTTGTAATCTTTTTTTCGTGCTGTAAAAGTGTCTTGTATCAATCGACAGACAGCCATATAGTTTGAGTTCATAGTTTTCAAAAAACAAAAACAAAGCTTTTTGTCTTGAGGACCTGACAGTTATCATGTTCCTGTTTGTTTTCGGTTTCAGTTTCCGGTGGGAGTGGTGGGCGGTTCCCTCCCAATGCCGCACCTGTCACGCGTTACCATCAGTGGACTACTTAAGGACTGCAAGACAGACAACTTGCTGTTGGATTATTCGCCTTGTTTGCAGCCTATGTAACAAGTGCTTATTTTCTCGACACCCGATTGATGATCTCATTTTGTTTTCCCTTGCATTGTAAGTAGTGTTCTTGTTGTTTCATTTAATGTAATTTTTTGCAATTGAATTTTTCTTGTCTTTTGGTGACAAGCTATTTTCGTTATTTCCTATTCTTCTGCAAGTGCTTTTTGTTAGTTTTTTTTCCCCCTGGCTTTGTTGACTAGCGATCGAATTTGTACTTTGTCGGTTTTGTGTTTTTCTGTAATTACGTTGTGGGTTTTTTTTTTTGTTTTTTTTTTAATAAGATTATTTTGTCTCAATCTACATTTGTGGGATCCGGAACCTGACGGTATAATTCGACCATGGATCCCGTAGACCGGAACGAAATCATGAAAGCTTTGGTCAGCCAAGGACAAATGATGGGAGAGCAGGAGGCCACACTCGTGGAACTCCGTGATACGGTCACCCTGCTGGCCCACCAGTTGGAGGAAATGGGTTCCCGGATTGAGCAAATGAGTACCCGAGGGGCATTACCCTCGGATCCTTGTACTGCCCCCGTCGGGGTGTGCCCACCCCCGGTCATACCCCAGGAACCCAATCTAGCCCATCTGTCTCGCTATGGTGGTGAACCAGGACTTTGCGGTCAGTTCGTACACCAGTGTTCATTAATTTTCGATCAGCAACCATCCGCCTACTCCCAAGACAGTTCCAAGGTTGCCTTTATTATGAGTCTCTTGACTGGCAAGGCTGCTTCTTGGGCTTTGGCTGTGAGCAAAGCACGACCGGAAATCCAGTCATCCTTCTCTGACTTCATAACTGAATTCCGTTGTGTGTTTCACCATCCGGTCAAAGGAAAAGAAGCCGGAAGACAATTACTTGATTGTGTGCAGGGTAGTCAGTCTGTGGTGGAATACTCAATCACATTTCGCATTCTGGCTGCGCAGAGTGGCTTTAATGACTGCGCGTTGCGCAGCATTTTTCGCCGCGGATTAAGTTCCAAGTTGAAGGACAAACTGGCAGTACATGATGACTCTACTAATTTAGATGACCTCATTTCACTAGCCATTCGACTGGATAATCGCATGAATGAGAGACGCCGCGAACGTAGGCTAGATCACACCCGAGCAACTCCAAAGACTCCCAGTGTCAGCAGAAGGAGAACCCTCTATGAAAGCTCAAGTCCCACCAATCTGGAATGCCAATCGACCCCTGAACCAGCCCAGCCAGGGGAGGAACAAAGGCAACTTGATTGTGGGCATCTACTTCCTGAGGATAGAGCATGGCGGTCCCAGACTGGGGCATGTTTCTACTGTGGCCAGTTGGATCACCGAATCTCCACATGTCCTTCGAGACCAT
Source organism: Hippocampus comes (assembly GCF_001891065.2). Lineage (NCBI taxonomy): Eukaryota > Metazoa > Chordata > Actinopteri > Syngnathiformes > Syngnathidae > Hippocampus > Hippocampus comes. The sequence continues at coordinate 5,147,078 of NW_017805467.1, read as the reverse complement.
CACACCAAGCCCGCCGCTCTGCTCAGATTAATAAACGAACATCGGACCCCCCAGGCTATGAGTTCCAGTTCTAACAAACAATGTGAGTATGACTTGGCATCATCATAATCGAGTCTACACCATGACAAAACAAAGAACATGAAAAGACTCCAGGTGGCCGTATCATGATATGGGAAAGGACTAAAGATTGTTGCTCCTGTTGATTCCGGTGCCGATGATTGTTTTGTAGATCCATGAATCGTGGAAGCATTAGGTTGTCTAATCGAAGAATTTAGAGGGGCGGAATGTATTGGATTTAGATGAATTTCTTCTGGCGGAAATAATCAGAATCAGAATCGCCTTTATTGTCATTGTATAGCATACAACGAAATTTGGGTGCCACTCCTTAGTGCATTGCGAAATAAAATAAATACAAAACTCAACACACAAAACATATCACTGGTCAGCTCTGATTGAAACTCTCGGGTAACATGTGAAAAAGAGGAAATTCTTTGTTTTGCCTTCACGAGCAACACCGATGGTGTTAGGGTTACAGTATTGTGGTTAAGAATTCATGAGTGATTGGAAAAAAAATCACTTATTCAAACTAAGCCTCAAAAATTGGAACCTTTTTTTTAATCTGTCAACTGCCAAATATCAGGCGAATTAGGACACACCTCACCCATTAAATCTTCGCCGGAAAACATGTTTTGACAATATTCCCATTGAATCCCATAATTTTTCAGCAAAGATCGCGCTCAGTCACAGCAGCCTCACTGACCAATGATTGCACGATAGAACTTGTTCCCAATGCCCCGCTTCCCAGTTCTAGACTTGATCAAGTCTGAACCCAAACAAGAATCTTTACGCGAATACATTTCAAGCTCGTGAGCAACAAGTTTAATTTGTCCCTCTACGTCCACCGCGGGTGTGGGATTCTTTTGTATTGAAAAAGACAAGTCATAATGACCATCTGTAGATCACCGAGGCCTGAATGATTTCGCTATTAGGAATAAATAGCCGCTACCCTTGCTCGACTCCACGTTTGCCCCTTGACAATCTCAAGTTCAAGTCAACTCATTGTCAAATATGCTGTATGTGCAACATATCTGCCACCATTTTCACTAAACTTGATCTCCGCAGCGCCTATCACCTGGTTAGGATTCGGGAGGGTGTTGAATGGAAGACTGCCTTCAAAACTCCCATGGGACACTTCGAGTACCTCATGCCCTTTGGACGTACAACACACCTTCCATATTTTTTGTTTGATGATGTGTTAAGAGACATGCTTAATAAATGTATTGTATTCTATTTTATTTTTTGCATTGTGTGTCTCAACTACATTTTGAGGTTTTGTTTTTTTTTTTTCCACAAAACCTGAGAAAACATCAGAAACGTGCAAATGGTAAGCCAAAGACTTCTCGAGAATAGACTATCTATAGATCTTCTGACGAGCACTGCCGCTTTGTAAATGTCGTTATTTTAATCTAAGTAAATAAACATGCTCACTTTCATGTTCCAAAATCACGCCTTCCCCACCGAATCACACAACTCAATCACTAACAGTAATGTGCAGTGGTAATGTAATTACAGTAATTACATGCATACATAACTTGTAATAGGTTATTAACTTCATAGATCTTGTGCATCGGTCCCCAACTCTCGGGCCGCGGACCGGCACCGGTCCCTGGGTCATTTGTACCCAGCCGCACGGAAAGAATAAATTGTATTCCGTTTTATTTTGGAATCTGAAAGATGTTTTATTTTGAAAAATTACCGTATCCTCTGTTACATCAGTCTGCAGTATGTCACTCTTAACGCAGGTCATGGCGCACTTCTCGGTCACGTGAATGGTTACCGCTAAAATCAAACCAGGAGCTTGCAAACAGAGTAAAAAACAAACGTCTTTGCGAAGGGGAAAATGCCCAGCCCGGAGACAGAAGAGGAGCCTACGACTTTCAAGAAAAAGGCTACATTTAACAGACATGACGGGATTTCCTACTTAAAATACGGATTCATCTCAACGGGAGATTCCCACGCACCAAACCCAATCTGCATAATATGCGGCGACGGTGAGTCGTATTTTTCATGCGATTTGTATTTGCAGTATAACTTACTTTGAAGGCTTAAACGTTACCATACCAACCAGAGAGTGTTACGGCCATATAGGACGTTCCTCGTATCATGGTTCGGGTTTATTCATATGTTTCGAAAACACCACAGTTTTCATTCAGGTCATATATTATTTTGTTGTATTTATCCGTCACACCTTCAAGGCCGGTCCCTGAAAATATTGTATGACATTAAACTGGTCCGTGGGGCAAAAAAAAGGTTGGGGACCGCTGATCTCGTGCGTTTAAAGTGCAACAGCATGCGTTGCAGTCAGCACAAGTGACAGTACTTACTGCATTTTCCGAGCAAACTAAATCAACTGAACTTTAATCGTACAAAACCGCCCCTGCTTCTTCGTCGTTTTTATTGTTGCTTGGTTGGAATCCAATCTTATTGGTGTTTCATCGTAAAAACACCAGAGCTCCGGAATGTACGTTGTCAATGTTGGCGTGGAGCGATAGCAGGCGCAGCCATTGACTGGCAGCCTGAGCTGAAACATTTTAATAATTCAGGCGACAACGACGATCAAAGACAAAATATTACGTGGTTAAGTGGTAATTCGTTTTATTTTTGGAATTGCAAAAGGAGACAACGTTGCATTTGTCGTGTAGTTCCGGACCTTAACATTTGTTTCTTCCGTGTTCTTTAGAAGTGAACACCAATTTCATTGTTGTTGACTAGCAACCAGCAAGCTCTGGCAACGGTGTTCTTGTGTCGGTTGCCACATAAGCTCATTTAATTCTAACGAGTCGGCTTGTGTTTTTTGGGCGGTGTTTTTTGTCATAGTACATAATGAATAAATACACGTATAATGGATGGATGTAGTTTGAATGTGTCGTTCTGGGACAGAGGGGGCGAACATTAACCCATTCGATACTATCCTCGACTAAGATGTCTTACCTGGATTCATCGGAGGTTGCTGATGAGGAGGAGACTTTCTACATGCAGTGCAGAGCCGCTTTCCTAAGTGTGTTCAGATCTAGTCTGACCAATATCTCCTCGAAAAAGGAGTTGTGTCGAGGTAAGCGTTTCCCAAACATTAGCAAAAGACTACCTTTTGTTGTTGCACAAGGACCCATTTTCAATGACGTAGCATCATCTCAAAATAAGGATCACATCAGGAACGAATTCTCAATTTCTAATTTGCAATTCTAAAAGCTACAAATGACTTAAATAGTAATTTCTCACAATGTCAATGATAAAATGCAAACTTAAATGGCCCAAAAGATTTTGTGACGCTTTTGTAACTAATTTCCTAAAAAATTCAGTGTCTACCCATGTTTGAAACGTTTGCATAAAAAATGAATGCAGTAGAAGCGACGGGGGGAAATGAAATGCAAATTTTATGTGGCTAAACTATTTCTGTGTACATGCAATAATAAATGTGGCGAAGAAAAAAAAATACCCCCCAAAATTAAATTGAATAGTTGGTATTGGTTGCCTTTTGTCAAGTTCATTCATATTTTTTTTCTAGTTCTCCAGTTAGCTGGTAGAAATCCCTCCCAAGCTACTCTTGACAAATACTGGAACCCAGGAACAACGCACATGAACTTTGATGATTTCTGTGAGATCCTGAAAAGAGAGTGGAAAACTGAGAATGATCTTATGGGAATTTTCAAAAAGCTGGACGCAAATGGCGATGGCTACATCACACAAAGCCAAGTGGAAAAACTTCTTACAACTGTGAGACATATTTTGCATTACACATGTTCATCTTTTGTGATCAATGGTAGCAACATTTTTGAACTTAAGCATTAGACTAAGTGCATGAAATACATATTTTTTGTTATCATGTTTGACTATTTTAATAATTGTGTTTTGGCAGTTAACTACTTTAAATTTTGCAGGGTGGAGATAAAATGACACCTGAAGAGGTGAAAGCCATTTTCTCACTAAGCGACATCAACCGGGATGATCGATTTAATTATGCAGAGGTAGGTGTGCATAAGTGGATACTGGATGCATCTTTTCAATCTGAAATTGTGATTTGTGCAGTTGATGAAACTGTCATCTGCAAGTCTTTTCATTTGTGTGTTGTTTATAGCTGTCAGACACCTCCGTAAAAAAAAAAAACAATAGTAATTCAACACTGCAAATAGTCACAATCAGTAAATAGCAGCAGCTCTGCATACAGGTTCTTTTTTTTCTGTAAAAACTTTAGAAAACTTTTTGCCTTTTTCATCAGTACTAAGATGCTAATTGACTATTCGAGATTCCAGAGCTGGGCGCATCACAAAATTTTGACAGTTCGTCATTCACCAGTAGATCATTATTTCAAGGCGAACCAAAGTGTTGTCATTAGTCAGTCACTCAGTCATCGTTATTTTACATTTGCTATTTTAGGACCATTAGTAAATTTCACCGGTCCGCAAGTCCTTCAATCTTCCATCCGTCATTATTTGAACCACACCCCCCCCCCCCCCGCTCCCCCCAGGCGAAAGAGTCAGGATATATGCCCCGCGAGCATGTGGTGGGCCTTCCGGCGAGTGCCGCAATAAGTGTTTCTTATACCCCCCCCAGCATTTTTTTCACAGCATATGAACGTGCACAGTGTTCTGCATCTTGATTTGATAATGGAGAACCGTTTCTCAAATGTAATCAAAGGTGTGGCATATCTGCTTATAAGAATTTTTTCACCCAGAAGAAAAAACAGTACCAACAACGACCTTCTTCTTCTTTTTTTTTTTTTAATGAAATCTATGAAGGTTTGAACTTTGGGAATGTGAGAGAGAAATGTGAAAATGTTAATTCCTGCCTGAGAAGAGTGTATAAAGTGTGTGGTGAAACATATATGTGAAAAAATATAATTAAAAAAAACATCTAAACTAAAACGTGTATAATTAAAAAATATATCATGTACAAAAAACACATTGTAATAAATGAAAACACATAAGCAAGAAGACAAACAAAATACAACAAAAATCAACCTCTGCTTCATGGATTTAACTTACCGTATTGCGTGTATTTGTGGGAACGTGATCAACACGGTAGCACTGAATCGTGACCCCTGTGTTCATTCGCCCGTGTGGACAAACACATGAGGAAAGAAAAATGGGAGTCCGTCAGTGACGCACTGAGGAGGTTCGTCGGTCCTGACTTAAGTTTCAACGACAGACCGAAAGTCATTGATACTCCTGGACATACTGCAACAAGTAGCTCTGACAGACTCTCTGAGGGGTGCATCAGAGGTGTAACATGAGTGCCGGTGTCCATAGTCGGTCTGATCTATGAGCAAGTTGTTTCAAAGCATGTCACATGCTGGATAATATACAGTATGAGGTAACATAGCAATCTGAAAATCAGTTCTGTTTCAAATGGTGTGCTTGCCATCTGTTATTTCAGTACCTAAACACATTGATGTGCTGGTCTTACTCTTGCTGTCAGTTTTGTCGACAGCTCGTGTCCACTGCAGAGAAATGTCAGATGGCCTCTTTGGAGAAGCTCCAGTCTGATGCCAAGCTGAAGAGACAAAACTTTGGCAGCCATCCAGACAGCCCTCCAAAAGCCTCCGTGACATCAGGATCATCACCACCTCAGCCTCCGGAAACAACCTGGTCAGATCCAGAGATCACACTTCGGAAAGGTAGTTGAATAACTTTTAATCTGCTTCTTTCAAAGGTTCCAAGTTTGTTGCCTTGTAGTCTGTTGATTGACTTTCTATATTAGATGCGCACCCGTTCACACCAATTACACATTGCCACTTTATTGTGATGAATTTAATAGCTCTATTATTGATTAATTTTTTTCACTCTCCACAACAAATCACCTCATTAGGACAGTTCATTCATCAGGAGAGCCACACAATTAGAGCCGCTTGTTTGTAGGGAAGGAACTGTGAAGCCCTTTGATTTGGGTCATCATTTCTGCCATTAGCAAATTGACAAACAATCATCCACAGACTTCGATGAGAGCACTCTGGCCCAAAAGATGTGTTTTGGTGAGAGCATTCTGGCCCAAAAATTTGTTTTCTGGATTAATCATGCAACTACGAAATCAACTCTAAAAGCTGAGGGCCATCATCATTGTACAGAACATGGTCGCACCAAAGACAGAGATCCTGCTAAAGTAAGAGGAAGACAATCCTACCACTGTGGGTTGATAGATGGGATTGATCTAAGTGGTCAGTCTATGTTCATGTTATTGATTCGGAGGATCCCACTACTATTCACTGGGGAGAGGATGAGGGATTTGCAGGTGGTCAGGAGGAGGACCCACACCAACGGCAACTGCAAAAACAAATGAGTTCCCACACAGTAGTCGGGATTATCACATTATTGTGCCTCTCCCACATATTGATTTATCCCTGTTACATTTTAATAAGGAGATGAGACAAAATGCTTCCCACTTGCACGTGTTGAATGTGTTATTCTTTCAGTTTGAAAACAGTTTTGGTTGCTCATGTGGATCTATATTTGTCAGTCAATATTTAGGCTTAAATCTTTTAAAATTTAAAAACCGGTAATTAGAATTATGGTGGGTAGGGTGTGTATATCTATCTACATTGTACTGTTCAGGTGTTCCCTTTATTTTTTTGAAGTGTGTGTGTGTGTGTGTGTGTGTGTGTGTGTGTGTGTATGTGTGTGTGTGTGTGTGTGTGTGTGTGTGTGCGCGCGCGTGTATGTGTGCGCGCGCGCGCGCGTGTCCACCACTCAGCATAATTGCTTGCTAAATATCTTTGAAAGGAAGCACCTTTTCATCCCTCTCCGACCCAATGACTTGTACCACAAAGGTTAAAGAAAGTTAAGAGCCGCTTAGGAGATATTTTGTCACGAGCTCAAAATGATGTCGAATCGAGAGGAGATGTGAGTTCTTCAATCGATTGCTCATCCTCAAGTACCTGGATGTTGGTTTCACGAGCCAAATTTAATTTTCATTTGTGAAACTGAATGTGAAAAGTCAAGCTCACTGAAACTGTGTGGAAAACATTTACATTTCTATTTGTAAAACTGATTGTGAATAAATATATATAATTGAATTTTCAGGGATGAATTGAAATTGTACGATTCCGTTTTTAAAAGTAAAGATTCAAATGAATACAAATTTTATGTCATTCAGATTACATTTTTCATTGCACTTATTAAGTTGTACCAATTCAAATATAGTGTAAATTATTCAGTGTCTGGTGGCAAATATTTCAACCATTTCCTCTTTGGAGCTCACTTTTACTGTCAATAAAATCCAAAATATTGTGCTGATCGCTTTTACTAACCCAATTCCAATGAAGTTGGAACGTTGTGTTAAACACAAATAAAAGTGAAAAACGATTTGCACATCATGTTCAACCTATATTTAATTGAATACACTAAAAAGACAAAATATGATCAACTTGATTATTTTGACCAAATTATAATTATTTTAGAATTTTATAGCTACAACATGTTTTAAAAAAGCCGGGACAAGTGTCATAACCCCCCGCCCCCGAAGTCACCTAGCTCCAGCTCACCAGCCACCCTGGTCAGCATAAGCAATATAGAAAGTGGATGGATGGATCGATTGCATCTTCTTGTTTGCACAATTTGTTCTCTGTATTCAAAGTTAAGCCATTGGTTGACGGTGAAAGCATACTTTCTTTGATTCCATGAACAAACATTTGCATTTGATATGTCCTTAACATACAATACAATACAATACATGCTGATTTATATAATAAAAAAATCAAACGAAAAAAAAACGTAGCTTTCTCCTTTGCTAGTATTGTATCGTTGTTTGACAGGGTGTGTTTTATTCAGATAGCCGACCACTCTCCCGTCCTTCATCTGCACGCAGTAGACGATCGTCTCTGTCACACTCGGTCACTGCAACATCCAGCGTCAGCAAGGTCAGTAAAAATACCAGTGGCAACTCTCTCAGCTACTAACTTTCCTTGGCTTAAATGAAGCAACGAAAATGGGAGACACACACTACTAAGACCTCCATTAAAAGTGGAGCATGATTATTTTTCTGAAGGCTGATTTTTTTATGATCTCATCGATGGATGGATCGATAGACTGCCCATTGCCTCGACGTACTTACTAAAATGTGTAAATGATATCTAAATATGTTGCATCAAAATGTTTTACAGTACACAACATGACATTTAATTAGTGTGGAGGACACATTATTAGCAAAATCACTTCATTAAATCTCAATTGGAAGTCAAGGTTGCTTTCCCGCCTGTTCGGGAAAGTACAAAGTACGACGCCATTGCTTTATCTGTCATATGACAGGGTTGTGAGTTGGAAATTGTCACATTTCTCTGGATTTTGTCTCCCATGTGATGTCAAGTCTGAAAGAACTAAACACTAATACACATTATTTGTAATGTTGAACCAAATGAAATGGTTTAGTCTGTGTGTTTGGTGGTTCGGTGTGTTGTAGTTCGGTACATCAAAGCTAAGGCAGTAGTTGACTGTGCCTGTTTTTCGTCTGCAGACTCATCTTTTCTCATGGATAGGTCCATTTTAGTCTTGTAAATAGTGTTTTCATTTTTAGTCCACCAGGCAGTTTAAACAATTGAGTCTAGTTTGGTGATGTTTATGAATCCTAACGTAGCTTTCTCCTTTGCTAGTATTGTATCGTTGTTTGACAGGGTGTGTTTTATTCAGATAGCCGACCACCCTCCCGTCCTTCATCTGCACGCAGTAGACGATCGTCTCTGTCACACTCGGTCACTGCAACATCCAGCGTCAGCAAGGTCAGTAAAAATACCAGTGGCAACTCTCTCAGCTACTAACTTTCCTTGGCTTAAATGAAGCAACGAAAATGGGAGACACACACTACTAAGACCTCCATTAAAAGTGGAGCATGATTATTTTTCTGAAGGCTGATTTTTTTATGATCTCATCGATGGATGGATCGATAGACTGCCCATTGCCTCGACGTACTTAATAAAATGTGTAAATGATATCTAAATATGTTGCATCAAAATGTTTTACAGTACACAACGTGAAATTTAATTAGTGTGGAGGAAACATGAGCAAAATCACTTCATTAAATCTCAATTGGAAGTCAAGGTTGCTTTCCCGCCTGTTCGGGAAAGTACAAAGTACGACGCCATTGCTTTATCTGTCATATGACAGGGTTGTGAGTTGGAAATTGTCACATTTCTCTGGATTTTGTCTCCCATGTGATGTCAAGTCTGAAAGAACTAAACACTAATACACATTATTTGTAATGTTGAACCAAATGAAATGGTTTAGTCTGTGTGTTTGGTGGTTCGGTGTGTTGTAGTTCGGTACATCAAAGCTAAGGCAGTAGTTGACTGTGCCTGTTTTTCGTCTGCAGACTCATCTTTTCTCATGGATAGGTCCATTTTAGTCTTGTAAATAGTGTTTTCATTTTTAGTCCACCAGGCAGTTTAAACAATTGAGTCTAGTTTGGTGATGTTTATGAATCCTAATTTGTCTTTTGACATTCGACTGATTTTTCTGCGTAAGAGAAGTATTCATTTTTTAATTCATGAGTACTCAGCTTTAGCGAAGAAACAAATCACTCAGACAAATTATCATACTGTTGTGCGCGTCGCTCTTAAGTTTGGACAGTGAACAAATGGTACAAACACGGCGTTCACAAAACGGGTAAGTAAAATAAATGTAAGCTCACTTTTTTGGGAGTTCTGAAATGTGTAACATGTCTGCCCTCCTCAGGATGAACATGAGTACAACAATAGTTGTCAGCTGCCAGCCTTACTTGCTGCAGTACTACATGTTAAATGACATTTGACAACTTGCCAATGAAATAATCAGTGATCCCTGTGTCGCTCCTGAATCTTCATTCTTCCCCTTACATTTTGGAGCCATCATATGGTTCCAACTTTGTGACAGTTTGGGTAAGAAACACCCTTTTATCCGCAGAACTATAAAGGCATGTTTGGATGAATCAAACATCTTTGCAATTAAAAATCTTGAGGGCTTTTTCTTTTCTTTTTCTTTTTTTTTTTTGCCCAAATTGAGTGGACTTTGATCTCACATCTTACTTGAAGAGTGGAAGCTGTTACACAGTGCTGTGAATAAGCATTTTCCTTCCAATCAAATTCCTATTTTTCTTACATAGTTTCCCCATGTTAATTTTTTAAGATGATCAAATTAATTTAAATATCAGACAAAGAACCAAAGTAAACATGAAATTCAGATTTTAAATGATGTCATTTATGGGGGGGGGAGTCTTTTTAAAGCTAACTTGGCCCTGTGTGAAAAAGTGTTTACAGTAAACGTGGCGATAGTGTGTTGGTCCGCTTGCTTCTTCAAGACTTGGATGCCTTGCTATGATTGAAAGAACTTGGGCTGCTCAATATGTCGGCATCGCAGGTGTATCGCAAAGCATACATGGCAATTTTCCGCGGATCCGCGGAAATCCGCCGTTTTATTTCTTAAATTGATCATTTTTGTGAATCGCCTAAATCCGTACATGAGCAAAATCACTTCATTAAATCTCAATTGGAAGTCAAGGTTGCTTTCCCGCCTGTTCGGGAAAGTACAAAGTACGACGCCATTGCTTTATCTGTCATATGACAGGGTTGTGAGTTGGAAATTGTCACATTTCTCTGGATTTTGTCTCCCATGTGATGTCAAGTTTGAAAGAACTAAACACTAATACACATTATTTGTAATGTTGAACCAAATGAAATGGTTTAGTCTGTGTGTTTGGTGTTGGTTCGGTGTGTTGTAGTTCGGTACATCAAAGCTGAGGCAGTAGTTGACTGTGCCTGTTTTTCGTCTGCAGACTCATCTTCTCTCATGGATAGGTCCATTTTAGTCTTGTAAATAGTGTTTTCATTTTTAGTCCACCAGGCAGTTTAAACAATTGAGTCTAGTTTGGTGATGTTTATGAATCCTAATTTGTCTTTTGACATTAGACTGATTTTTCTGCGTAAGAGAAGTATTCATTTTTTAATTCATGAGTACTCAGCTTTAGCGAAGAAACAAATCACTCAGACAAATTGTCATACTGTTGTGCGCGTCGCTCTTAAGTTTGGACAGTGAACAAATGGTACAAACACGGCGTTCACAAAACGGGTAAGTAAAATAAATGTAAGCTCACTTTTTTGGGAGTTCTGAAATGTGTAACATGTCTGCCCTCCTCAGGATGAACATGAGTACAACAATAGTTGTCAGCTGCCAGCCTTACTTGCTGCAGTACTACATGTTAAATGACATTTGACAACTTGCCAATGAAATAATCAGTGATCCCTGTGTCGCTCCTGAATCTTCATTCTTCCCCTTACATTTTGGAGTCATCATATGGTTCCAACTTTGTGACAGTTTGGGTAAGAAACACCCTTTTATCCGCAGAACTATAAAGGCATGTTTGGATGAATCAAACATCTTTGCAATTAAAAATCTTGAGGGCTTTTTCTTTTCTTTTTCTTTTTTTTTTTTTGCCCAAATTGAGTGGACTTTGATCTCACATCTTACTTGAAGAGTGGAAGCTGTTACACAGTGCTGTGAATAAGCATTTTCCTTCCAATCAAATTCCTATTTTTCTTACATAGTTTCCCCATGTTAATTTTTTAAGATGATCAAATTAATTTAAATATCAGACAAAGAACCAAAGTAAACATGAAATTCAGATTTTAAATGATTTTTTTTTTTTTGCCCAAATTGAGTGGACTTTGATCTCACATCTTACTTGAAGAGTGGAAGCTGTTACACAGTGCTGTGAATAAGCATTTTCCTTCCAATCAAATTCCTATTTTTCTTACATAGTTTCCCCATGTTAATTTTTTAAGATGATCAAATTAATTTAAATATCAGACAAAGAACCAAAGTAAACATGAAATTCAGATTTTAAATGATGTCATTTATGGGGGGGGGAGTCTTTTTAAAGCTAACTTGGCCCTGTGTGAAAAAGTGTTTACAGTAAACGTGGCGATAGTGTGTTGGTCCGCTTGCTTCTTCAAGACTTGGATGCCTTGCTATGATTGAAAGAACTTGGGCCCCTTCCGCTTTTTTCATCACTCGCCATTGCCATGTGTGGCAAAGTCATGCAATCATTTTCATAGGGAACAGTATGTTTTTAACTTACTATCACCAATCAGATGCAACCGTAAATGCACATTGCCAGGGCTGTACCAAGTTCTGTATTCAATTGAGAATGACCCCTCAATTCCAATTAAATTCATCCATCCATTTTGTAATCCGCTTTACCTCACGAGGGTCACGGAATGTGTCAGGAAACCGGAGTACCTGGAGAAAACCCACACAGGCACGGGGAGAGCATGCAAACTCCACACAGGAAGGCCAGAGCTGGAATTGAACCCTACACCTCCATACTGTGAGGTGCTGACCAGTTGCCCACCGTACCGCCTTCCAATTCAATTCGTGAACTGGATTTGCAAACAGGAAGCAGCACTGCAATTGAAATTCAAATAGCAGGAAGTAGAAATGAAATTCAGGATGCAAATGAAAGTTTTTGTCAATGAAAGCGTTGTAGCATAGAAGTCTATTTACAACATAGATTGGAACTGAATATTTCATATAAATATACTCTATGCACACAATACTTGGTGTACTGTATTTTTTTTTTTATCAACCCTGAAAGCCTATCCAGATAGATTAGATTAGATTTTAGATTAGATATCCTTTATTTGTCCCACACTGGGGAAATTTACAGCCTTCAGCAGCAAGATTGTGGGTAGGAAGAAGAGAAAAGAAAACACAGTTCAATTAAGTGCAATATAAATACAAACATGGATAAGGTCAATAATTAAGTGCAATATAATACAATAGTCACAGTACTATTCACATATGTTCTTCCAATTCAATTCGTGAACTGGATTTGCAAACAGGAAGCAGCACTGCAATTGAAATTCAAATAGCAGGAAGTAGAAATGAAATTCAGGATGCAAATGAAAGTTTTTGTCAATGAAAGCGTTGTAGCATAGAAGTCTATTTACAACATAGATTGGAACTGAATATTTCATATAAATATACTCTATGCACACAATACTTGGTGTACTGTAGTTTTTTTTAATCAACTCTGAAAGCCTATCCAGATAAAACAGATCATTACAATTGTAAAAAATGTGGGAGGGACTGTCCAACATAGCTTATAGATAAAGATTATAGATAAAACAAATCATTACAATTGTAAAAAATTTGAAATGTTTTGATATGACGGCTAGCACTTCATTTGCTATAAACACCTTTCTAAGACTTTAAAATGGCTGCCCAAACATTTTGGCCATTTTGTTAAGGGCACATTGAATTAAATTCTGATTTCTGGTAATTTAAATAAAATTCAATGCCCTGTGTGGTGGAGTAAATTCAAATTAAGCCATTTAATTGTTTGAACTCTGAACTTTGCACGGCCCTGACATCTATCTATCCTTTTTTTTTTTTTTTTAACTCATTCACTGCCGTTAACAGGTGGCTATATCAACAGCATAAAAATGGTAGGGCTGGCAGTGATTGAGAGTTAATGCCATGTAATTGACCGATTCCCCCCTTTGGAAGCTCCTGGTTGATCGTGAACAATGCAATGGGCACCCCATGTGAACAGTATGCCCTCTCTAGGTCGATGGCAGACTGCTTAATTCCGATTTCATTCCAAAATGTCTTTCTGCCATCATAAGAAGAATCAGTTCATTTAAGCACAGTCAATTTGTTTTAGAATGTACAGTATCTAGTTAATAAGATCTTGCCGATTATGCTTCTTGAAACAAACAAATGTCTCCATTTCCTCCACTTAATATTTTTGCTTCGTTCTCCCAGCAGTGGTATCGCAGTTGCGTGAGGGGATCTTTTTTCTTGGAAGAAGATGGCGCCATCAGCTCACTGCAGTACCAGCTGCACCTGCCCCAGACTTCCAATGTTTCACTAAGCATCCAGCCTATGAGCCTCGACCAAAGAGCCAGTACGAATGCACTTTCATCACTGGCACTGTAGATTCCCACTTATTAGTGTATAACATTTCTCCTTGAAACCAGGCTTTGTCACACATCTTAACTTTGATAAATGTAAGCCTCTGTTCTGTTTTTAAGATAAGACTTCCCCCTGGATGAATGTGGACACGGCTCTTTTTGTGATGTTAGCTGGCGATACGGAAGAGGATTCGACACTCTTGTGTTTCACTAGTACAAAGGACAAAGAAGTAGGCTTTACATTTTTTAAATTAATTTGATTTATTTTTAATTTAATTAATTTTCTTTGGATATTCTGACACCCCTATAAAATGGCATGACCCCTCTACAGTGCACTATATAGGGAATAGTGTGGACAGCCCTAGAGTCTTCAATTGAGCATTTAAATTTTTTTTTTTTTTTAATTAAGGAGGAATTCAAACTGGCTATAGAAAAAACAAACTCGGGGCGAACATGACAAGTGTGGACAGCCCTAGAGTCTTCAATTGAGCATTTACATTTTTTTTTAATTAAGGAGGAATTCAAACTGGCTGTAGAAAAAAACTAACTCGGGGCGAACATGACAGTTTCCGTAAAATGCAATATATGGTATGATATGTCTCTGTAATATATCCCATATCTTTCATATTAGATTGTGTGGTATGTTAAAAAAAAAATACATTTTGAAAAGTGTAAAAATGTTCCACAGAAGTACATTTGGAGAGGTCAACTGAAAGCTGGGATGTACTACCTACTGCCTTTCTCCAGTGGCTGCAGATTAAAGAAAAGGAGTAGAAAAAATGTCTCTAATAGATCCGTAGAACTTGTCTACAAGACAGACACTGGAAGACTCGACCTCACCAGAGATTTTCGGTAAGTGCGTTTGCTTGGTTAGTTTCTAAACTAATACCATCAACTCTGAACACATAATTTCAATTATTATTATAATTATCTGTTAATTTACAAGGCCGTTTAACATCATTGTAATGTCAGAAACGTGGATGCCTGAACTTTGAAATGGAAGGAAATTAAATGGTATGTCAACAGAGAAAATAAGAGGAGATGGGGTGTGCTTGTTTATTGATAAGAAATGGAGGTAGTTTTTAAGGTGGTTGAGGAAAATGTCAAAGGTAGCAGATCAATTACGAGATTGCATCCGAGGCAAAATAATCATGAATAAAAAAAGCAAAATGTATCAGTTGCATCTGTAGAACACTTTGCTCTAATACTTTTAGGGACTGGATGGAAGAAAATTACATAGCAGCAAAAAAAAAAAAAAAAAATCATACGTGGTGGTTTTATCATTGCTTTTTAAAAAAAATCATATACAGTATAATACAACAGAATTATATCAAACTACCAGTTACTTTATTTTTATGCATATTTGAAATAGTTCTAAACTTCAAGCGCCCAGAATCATGAGCATGAGTAACATCTGGTGCGTTCGAGGAGTGTTTGCTTATTTGTGGAACAATGCCATTGCTTGTGTGTTAATTAGCGGTCTTTGTTGGTTGTGGTGTTTGAGTGCATCATAATTAGAAATCTCGACAATTCTGCCTCTGCCTCTGCCAATTATGCAAATAGACAGCCAAGATACAGCATCGGTAGTGCAGTAATGCCATTATGCGCCACAGGGAGGCACTATCGGAGATCTTTTACATGATCGACCTGGATGGGAATGGTTTGCTCAGTCTTGAGGAATATAACTTCTTGGAGCTGATGATCAGTGGAGAGGAGTGCAAGATGGGGACGTGGGCCATCTGCAAAGGTACAAGTTAAATGCCCTTATTATTAATGTTCGGCAAACATCTGTATTTGAATATCCTCTTCAGTACATGAGGGGAAAAGTCTGAACTGAACTTCCTCTAGATGTTGTATTTTACTGCAGTTGAACCATTTGCATCGCAAAGCCGACAATTGTTTCCAAATGGTGTAAACACTCTCCAAGCATTGCCATCAGGATCATTTGCATCCACAGATAATTTTGACATGAGAGAGAATCAACTGACAAAACAGGGCTTCATGGAGCTGACTCTGATGGAGGCAACAGACGGCGACACTGATGATCTGTGGACCCTTGTCGAGACCATGGGCTACAACCGTATGCTGGAACTGGTCGAGGTTATCAATCATTTTCTAAAAAAATGTACATAATGACATTTGCAGGCTTTTTTTTTCTCCCCTAATATGAACTCCTATGTCATCCATCAGGCTTGCCCGTTCCAGATAGACATCCTCTGTGAGAGCACACAGCCATCAGTTCAGCCTCTCAGACTGGACTCTGGGTCCAAGATTCTGAACCAGGCCTTGCAGAAGTCCATCACGTTAGAGGGTGCAGTCAAACAACTAAAAGGTCAAGACAATGTGCTCATCTACACCTACAGAGGAGAACACAGGGTATCCTCCCTCATAGTCAACAAGGTAGACTCCGACATTTGACAAGGTTTCTCAATGTTTAGGCACAGACTTATCACACTGGTGATAGCTTCTTGCAGACTTCCATTGCTATTGCATATTCATACCCTTAATTCTGCTGGAGATAGTTATTGCATGGAAAGTTCTTATTATACTGACTTTTGTTTTTGAAATATTTGATTAACTTTTTTTTTAAATGGGGGTTATTAGAATCATGAAGTGATGATGTTGAAGTTCTCTGCGGTTAGCATGGCTTTATTTCCCACTCTGTAATTGTGAAAATGCTCAGATGAATATTGTAGATGTGGCCTGTGATTGACAGGCGTTCAGCCCTGGTCTACTCTACCTTTCATCCAAAGTTAGCTGGGATTGACCTTAGCTCTTGGGCGCTGTGAATATCATAGGCGAAGTAGAGAATGGATGTGTGGGTATTAAATCATAACTCGGCCTGATGAAGTGCAGTTCGACTCGTGAAACCACAGTTTCAATTCATGATTCCATTTGGACCTTAAAAATAAACTCTACATTGATATCTGATCGTCATCATTGTTTTAAAGTCATTGCACATTGTTGGAGCTCTTGTTTACGGATACTTGAAGTGCCCTTGTGTTCACGCATTACCAATGAGTAACCGTACACACTGCAAAAAGGTAAAGTGACAGTTAACCCTCAGACCTTTATGTTTGATTTGACCCTTTTAGCCTGTTTGGGGCCATTTTTAGCCTTGCACAGACATAGTGGGCAATTTAAAAATATTTTTCATGTTTTTTTTCTTGTTTTACTGCAGTCAGTCACTACAATTTTTGTTGTTACAGTCCAACCAGAAAGTGACGGTTCGTATCAACAACAAACACAACAGCAACTGCTGCAGCAGTAGAGGCCTGAATGTGTTTGCTATAGAGGTGCCAGCCAGAACTAAGATGGTAGGACGTTTTTCTATTGACATTATTTCCTGTTCGCAGTTGAATCGCACACAACTAAAATAATTTTTTCTACTTCTGGCATTGTGGATGAGGTTGATGTTTGTTAATACAGTCATATTTGCTATCCGCTAGGTGTGTCAACATGTCCTGCCCATCAATGAAAAACAGGACTGGACCTACAGTTGTGTGGAGACTTTACTGTCCTCTAAATAGAGCTGTATACGGTTTGCTGCTCTTCTATGCTTGTGACACCCAAGAGTTTGTTGAAGCACTTGAGATGATTGCAAAAAAAAAAAAAAAAAAAAAGTGGCGGCTTGAATCAATTATGCTGCTCACGAAAAGATAACCTTGCATTTAGATTCTCAGGTGCCTTCCTGTCTGTGGTGTATTATTAAAATGTATTTAGTTGACCGTCATATATTCAGGCAAGCTACTTGAGATCAGATTCTTATTTGCAACGCCGAGCTGGCAGAGTAAAACAAAGCCAAATGACAGCAATTACAAATATTGTATACAGATAACTGGTACATATCATTGTCACCATTCCTTTCTGATTCTGCACTGCAGTATCTGCTTTGGGGAGACTGTATTGCACTGGCAATGAAATGCATGCCTCTGGTCTGAACTTTACTTGCCCTTGGCCTTTTCAGCTGAGTCTTGACCTGGTATTTATATCTCACAGACCATTCTTTGCCCTTTGACTTTATCTGCTGAAACAGTAGAGCCGGCTAACTAAATGCCATTTGGCATAGGAGATGTATTTTATGCCACTCTCTGCTTTTCTTTTTACAACATGATTTGCTTTACACCCTGAGCTGTTTTGGTGCATATTATGTGTTGTTATAATTACTGTAATCAGTGCATAATCTTTTTCATTTTATTTTATTTTTTTTACTGGTATTTTTCTTTTTTCAAAAGAATCAAATCACAAATGGAAAATCCGTCATATGTTAATAGGAAGAAGGTTTGGCTTCCCTATTTCTGTTTATAAAGTCTTCATTTTCTCAATCGGCCTCATTCGTTTTGTTTCATGCTCTGCAGAGAAATGAAATAAGACTGATGTTTAACTTTGCTCAGTTCATGATGAATAAACACAATGAAGCAACAGGAAAAGGCTCAGGGCTATTTCTCAAGGTTTCACCCACTCGCAGTGCACGGGAACGTACATTGATATATTTTTGAACAGGTAACATTTAAACAATTCAAAATGTTTCAGAACATATTTGTATCTACCTTCTATTAATGTTTATGTAGTATTTTTTTTTTAATAGAGCTGACAGTGCAATATACAATGGTGTGAAAAAGTGTTTGCCCCTTCCTGATTCCTTTTTTTTCTGCATGTTTGTCACACTTAAATGTGTCAGATCATCAAACACATTTAAATATTAGTCAAAGATAACACAAGTAAACACAAAATGCAGTTTTTAAATTAGTTTTTATTATTAAAAGGGAAACAAAATCCAAAGCTACGTGGCCCTGTGTTGCCCCCACCTTGCCCCCAAGACCTAATAACTGGTTGGGCCACCCTTAGCAGGAACAAATGCAATAAAGCGTTTGCAATAACTTGCAATGAGGCTTTCACAGCACTGTGGGGGAATTTTGGCCCACTCATCTTTGCAGAATTGTTGTAATTCAGCCACATTAGAGGCTTTTCGGGCATGAGCTGCCTTTTTAAGGTCGTGCCCCAGCATCTCAATAGGATTCAGATCAAGACTTTGACTAGGCCACTCCAAAGTCTTCACTTTGTTTTTCTTCAGCCTTTCTGAGGTGGACTTGCTGGTGTGTTTTGGATCATTGTCCTGCTTCAGAACCCCAGGTCCCTTCAGCTTGACGTCACAAACAGGTGGCCTGACATTTTCCTTCAGGATTTTTTGGTAGACAGTAGAATTCATGGTTCCATTTATCACAGCAAGTCTTCCAGGTCATTAAGTAGCTAAACAGCCCCAGAACATCACACTACCACCACCATTTTCACTGTTGGTATGATGTTCTTTTTCTGAAATGCGGTGTTATTCTTATGCCAAATTTCTTGAGAACAGGTGTGGCAGTAATCAAGCCTGGGCTTGGCTCAAGAAATTTAACTCAGGTATGATAAAGCACGGTTATGTTCTAACGGGAGGCCAAACACTTTTTCACACAGGGCCATGTAGATCTGGATTTTTTTTCTCCTTTAATAATAAAAACTGCATTTTGGGTTTACTTGTGTTATCTTTGACTAATATTTAAACTGATTTGATGATCTGAAACATTGAGAACACAATGAGAACATCGAGTTCTCATTTTATTTCAATAAGCTTTTGTACACAAAAGATGTGAATGGGGAAATTTAAATCTCAGGCAGGCAGTATTTCAACTGAAAGTCTCTCCGTTTTTTGACCTTTAAACCCGGCAGGGGGGGGCGTTGTCTCGTGCGTGTCTATGTGTGTGCGCGTGGACTGTGGACCCTCCCCCTGCCACTGCAGGCGCCCCCATCGCCCTAGACAGCGGATCACTGAGGACCATTGGAAGAGCTCTCCCGAGTGGGCCTGTGAAAATGGTGAAAGTAACGACCTCGAAGACCAAGCCGTATACGGACCAGAAACCCGGAACGAGCGGCCTGAGGAAGAGGGTGACTGTGTTCCAGCAGAACGAGCACTATGCGGAGAACTTCATCCAGAGCATTATCTCTGTCATCGAGCCAGCTGAGCGCCAGGCAGCCACTCTGGTGGTGGGGGGCGACGGCAGGTTCTTCATGAAAGACGCCATTCAGCTCATCGTTCAGATTGCAGCCGCGAATGGGGTCAGTAGAGGAATGAAACCCGTAGGACCGGTTCTCTTTTTGGATGAGCTAATGTTTGATAGCTAACGGTCAAATTACGTCTCATTTGATTAACACGTAAATGTCCGAACTTTTACGACACGTTGAAAGGTTTTGCTGCAACATATTTTACAGACCATTCAAGAGTCAGCAACCTCGCAAGCAATACACCGTAACCTGGTTTGTGCAGTCAGCCATGTCATGTAGCGTTTCGTTCTTTTTCTACTGCGGTGTACTCGCAAAATTGAAGTCAAACCAGCCGCCAGAGCGATCGTGAATACTGTGCATTACGGTAATCTGCCGCCATCGAGCGGCGTTTGCCACCTTCAAAATAAAAGCGCCCCAACTAATGCATGACAGATTACCGTAATGCACAGTATTTGCAATCGCTGTAGCGACTGGCTTGACTTCAATTTTGCGAGTGGAGGCAGGTCTGACCGCAGCCTTTTTCGACTGTGTTTTGTTGTCGGAGTGATCGTCCGGCGTTCTTGTTTCCCCAGGCTTTTACATTTTGTCATAGATTAATATCTTGCATGTATGTGTGAATATGGCTTAGGTTTTGTGCAGGTAGCAAATGTTTCTAGTGTATAGCCAGTTCAATACAGCCGATCATCAGCCTCGCTTTTCTGCCATGGTCTTTATGTTGGCAAATATACATACCTTTAGCATTCATGACAAAACTAGCTCGTTCGACTTAATACTGAGAGTGTTTCACAAGCGAGTGCAAACAAGTTTAGAGGTGTTTCATAACTTGTGGCGTGTGGCAAGATGCTTCATTGCACCAATGCAGATGCTAGGACACTTGTTAGTCACGAGGGGGCGTGATTGGGGGACGTGCCGTCTGTCACGTTTTTTTTGACTGACATAATACTGTATTCATTTTAACGTCAAGTAACATTTTTGTCAATATGAACATGAATGAGAACAAAAAATAGAATGAAAATATAGATATACAAACAGTCAGATATGTCAGTTCAATTCCATATTTACATAGAAGAAGGCGAGAATTCTGACAGACTTTTAACCATGAATTAAGAGACATTAAAGGAACAGTTTAGAATATATATCAAAAATCTGTTTACCTTTTTTGTGAACAACTTTAAGAGAATCAATGTAACAATATCAATAAAAAACCTGAAAAAATTGAGTAGATTTACCACATTTTGCTTTGTGAATGTGAAATTTCCCGAATAAGATAAAGAAGCCAACAATAGTACACATTTCTGTATCTTTGTATACAAAATAAGTGATATTTTTACCTTCAATCTTGACAGAGTGACCAGTTTTATGAGAAATAACATTTTGTACATCATTCCAAAACCTAAAACTAAATCAGTGGTTCTTAACCTAGGTTCGATCGAACCCCAGGGGTTCGGTCGGTCAGTCTCAGGGTTTCGACGGAGCCTGTGCCATGGAGGGTAAGACACACCCGATTCAACATGTCAATTCGTTCTGACGCCCGCTTGGCCATCACTGGCTGCAGATGATCACATGACATTGCTTGTCCAATCAGTGCTGTGGGAAATTTAGTTTGCTTTGTGGTCAACATGTGACTGTCGTTATATTACGTCGTACAAAAAAAAGTATACTTATCTCTTGAAATTGTATTTACTTTTTTTCTGTTTTTAATAAATAAGTTTTTTTAAAATATCTTGAATTTGTAAAAAAAAATATATATTTATTTTTCACTCATGAAGGGTTCGGTGAATGTGCATTTTAACTGATTGGGTTGGTGCCTCTAAGAAGGTTAAGAACCACTGTACTAAATAAAGGGGCACTGATAGAAAAGATGAGTTACGTACTCTTGATTTGTCCCACAGAATGTACACATTATATAAATTTGTTGGGTATATGTTTTGTAATATTTTTAGATGTACTGTACTTCTCTTACTTTATTGAATACAAACAATTTAAAAGGAGCAAGCCATGTTTTACGCCAATCTATCCTTGAGAATTCCAGAAAAATGTCCCACGAGGAGATATTTTTCTGTGATGATAGAAGCATGTTCGAATATGACTGTTAGTACAGTGTTTCTTCAACAGATCAATATCATTTATATAAAGTGTTGAATCCGGAATTAGTTTTACTTCTTCACCTCTACAGCTTTTCATGAGTTGTAATATACCACTAGATTAGCTTTTTACAACCAAATTAAATTCTTGTGATTGACTGGGGAATCCCTTCTCTTTCAAAAAATATTCCAAAGTAATTCTTTGTCCATTTAAGTAAAACAGATCTTTTATAAAAATAATACTTTTATCAACCCAATGTTGTAAATACAAGCATTTTTTTCTTCTCATGACATATGAGTTGTTGCATGTAATAAATTTGTGAGGAGAGAAGTTGTGGGAAAAACACAATTTCCATGCTAATAGGGTTTGTCGATGAAAATCGGAAAGATTATGCGCTAACTTTGTCATGTCATAATCACATTTTAACAGAAAATCGAACCCGCTGACATGTCTGAAGATATTCTGTGGGATAAAGTACCATCCTGATGATGGAGATTTTAAGCATTCTTTTCACCATTTCACTTTATACATACGATTTAGGTCTATGAAAGACAATAATTCAAATCCACCTTCAGCTTTATGGGCAGAATTAAGTTTCTTTTTCAAGTGATGATGCTGATTCTTCCAGACAAAGTTTGTTAGCATGCTGTCAATGTCCTGAGTTGTACAAGTCTTGCACATCAAAAGATAAAGCAGGATAAACAAACTGGGACACCCGGGCATTAACCTTTGGTTAAGAGCACTCTACTCAATATCGACAGATCCCTTTTTTTTCAGTTTTGAAGAAAAATTACGTTATTGGCGTTCTTACAAATATGAATCCCTAGATACTTAAATTCTTTCTTTCCAGATATAATACTTAAACTTGTTTCCTTTTTCTGGGCTAAAGCCAAAAGTTCACATTTCGATTTATTTATTTGTAAACCCGATGCTCCTGAGAATTGGTGAATGAAAAACAAAGAACTATCTACCGGATGTTTATCTTGTTAAAAAAAACCAAACAAAACAACTGTCATGTGCTAGTTGAGTTACTTTGATTTCTTAATCAAAAATAGATATCCCTTTGAAGTTTGGCTTATTTAAAAGGTGTATTGAGAGTAATTCTGCCACAATTAAAAACAAAAAAGGAGAAATTGGGCACCCTTGACGAACTGACCTTAAAACAGGGAATCTTTTAGTTACATTAGGATATAACATAACACAGCTATCAATATTCCTATAAAGCATTTGAATGTTTAAGTTTCTCCTATAATTTCACCAATATGTTTTTTTAAACGTTTAGCAAAGACTAAGGAAACCATTTTATAGTCAACATTTAATATAGTGTGATGGGTCTCCAATTTTCTCATAAGAAATGATCTTTATTCGGTTTGGGAATTAAAGTAATTAAACCCTCTTTTCATCGTTGTGGACATTTTTTTCTTTCTGTGCATTCATTAAACATTTCAAATATCTTTTTTTTCCTCTACAAAAATGAATGTAAAACTCCAAAGCGATCCCATCCATACTAGGGGCTCTTTTCATTGAGTGGAGGGCTTCTGAGATTTCAGTTCTTGTATTGGCTTCCTCACAATTGATATTCAATTGTTCTGATATGGTAGGAATTTGATTTTTAATAGATGCTATGAAAGAATTTGAATCAATTTGGCTGTAATGTATTGTGGTTGATAAATATTGCTGTAAAAGGAGTAAAATCTGTCCTTTTTGCTATTACGCTTTTCCAGGGCCCCAAAAAATTTTTGTTTTCCCCCAAGTCCAACCATTTGGCTCATTAACCATTGGGGCATAATTAAAATCACCTCCAATTATTATATGTGCTTCATTGTATTTTTTTTTTAGATCGGTCAATTTAATGCAAATGTTTGTAAACATTACTCTGGATTGAGCGACAATGTTCTGACTATAAATATTACAGGTTATAGATACAGACTAGTCTACTTAAATTACAAAAATAATCCACCGACCATTCCCTGAAAAAAATCATTCGATCGTGTCTCCTAGGAATTTATTAAAATACTGACCCCTGCTGACCGAGATGTGCCATGACTGAAGTACTATTTGCTTCCCCATTGAGATTTCCAAAATTTGACATCACAACTTTTTGAATGAGTCGCTTGCAAAAATAATGAAATGTGAACTTTGCCGTCGACAAAACATAAAAATAGATTTTTCTCTTTGTATTATCTCGAATACCTCTAACCTTGAGAGATATTAATTTAAAAGAACCAAGGTTAGGGTCTGTCATTAGAAAACAAATAAAATGGGAAAAGAGAACTGTATGTCTGGACTAACAACTCTGAAATATTAAAGAAAGTTTAACACTAACTTAAAGGTAGATACTCTCTGAATCGGGGGTGTCTAACTCATTTTTGTCGTGGGCCACATTTTAGTTACCGTTTCCCTTGGAGGGCCGTTATGACTGAAACCATATAAAAAGTCCAAAATTACGGTTTATTCCACTATTGTTTAAGTTACTGTAATGTGGGGTTTGGTAACAAGAAAATTCTTACAATATGTCTCCCTATTTATTATTATTATTAATTATCATTATTAAAGAGAAGAATATGTTCTTGGTGGTTGCGCCTTCTCGGTGGCACGCCTGTACCAGCACTAATTTTACTTGGCAGGAATGTCGCCGCTATTAGACTGCCACCGCTGGACAGCCCCCGGGGGTGCTTGTGTTTTGCGCCTGTAATGGGCAGCATTTTTCACAGCCCCATTTTGTATAGCGGAGATGACAACGCTGTTGGACAGTCTGCGCTGGTGCGCTTGGATGGATGGATGGCCTGTGGAGCCGAGGATGAGTAGAGAGGAGCGTTGGCGCTGAGCGTGGATGCGTATTTGGAATTGAGAGTCACCGTTTGGAATTGAAACAGATTTACCTGGGACAGGAGAAGTGAACCAATCTCTTCTTTTGGTTTAACGGACGCTACAGCTTCTTGCTTACTTTCAAACGTAGCTTATAGCAGACGTGTGCACATTTTGAGCATGTCTCTGATCCACTGGTGAAAGGACACTTTGATTCTCTCCCCTTTCATCTAGAACTGCTTAAATCAACAAAGCGTATGCAGGAAAAGTGGTTAAGATTGCTTGACTGTCCAGGTTTGATGTTGCGTGTGATGTTATATTTTGTTATTTTATGTTAACTGTTTATGGAAAGAAACCCGCCTCGGGACACTGGCTGAAAAGTAGCATTTACGCCAAGTCCTGCGCATTTACACTGTTGTGTTGATTAATGTGCACTGTCTCAATGAAATAAATAAATAAATACATATCAACAGGATTTGGCAGTACAGTATTCAAATGTAGCTTTACGTGTGTGCATGTGTGCGGAGGAAGAGAATGTAAACAGTAGGAAAAATGAGAAGATGTTACTCAGAAATCTTATTTCTATCGGTCTTATTCTCTACCAAACCAAATTGTTGCAGTCTACTTAAATAATTTGGTATTCAAGAACTAAAAACAAAATAGAGAAATGTTGACAAGAACTGCAATTATACGATTCGTAAACACAATACAATCAGTCATTTGCATGAGTCCAGACAATGGCATTCTAGTGGTAGAAAGAAGCATGATTGATCAAACATTATAGTATTGAATGTTCATTTACACCCAAACAGTATTATGGATTGCAACCTTCGACTTGTTCCACCAGGGTCACCACTGTGATTGATGTTTAGTGGTAATTACAAAATGTTTTCTTTTGAAAGAGGCCCCAACCAACTGAGCTAATTTGGAGGTAGTTTTTTCTACTTTTGTCATTTTATTTTACCATGGCTTGATATATTTTTATGGTGAGTAGCTTTATTATAGTGCTGCTTCATTTAATTTAGTTGAGGTCAACACTGACAAGCTGTATAGCAAATGGATGGATGTTTAAACTATACAATACAATGCAGCTTCATTTAGAAAGCGCTTTCACAACAGCTGCAGCTGCAATAAAGTGCTTTACATCAAATAACAAAGTAATATAACAATACATAACATAAAACATGGACAGTAAAGTAACATAATCTGTGATCACAAATGGCCAAAGTTGCACAAAGATGATGGCACTCAACGCCATTGTGACACCAGTGGCTTGTTAAGAAATGACGGAGTTGGGAAATTGCATCAGGTTTTACTCAAGAGAATCACTCAGTTTTAATTAAAATTTGGACAAAGTACTGTAGTGTTCTAATAACACTTCTCAACTTTTTTTTCAGTCAGAGATGTAAGTAATCCTTTTTAGATGCGTTTTTCGAATGATTAGCTGCGTCAGGTATTCTACTTTTAAAAACATAGTACAGTGGAGCCCCGGGCTCTGCACAGTGTTTCGGCACCTGCAGATCCACCTATTTGTGGATTTTTTTTTTTACCCCCAATATTTTTAGAGTGATATTTTATATAGACACAGGGCGGCACGGTAGAGAGTGGTTAGCACGTCCACCTCACAGTGCAGAGGTGCAGTGTTCGATTCCGGCTCCGGCCATTCTGTGTGGATTTTGCATGTTCTCCCCCTGCATGTGTGGGTTTTCTCCAGGTTGCTCCCACATTCCAAAAACATACATGGCAGGTGAATGGAATGTGGGAGGAAACCGGAGTACCCAGAGAAAACCCACCCCGGCACGGGGAGAATATGCAAACTCCACACAGGAAGGCGTGAGCCGGGATTGAACCCATGATATCTGCACTGTGAGGTCAACGTGCTGACCACCGGGCCGCCCCACACATCCATACACATATAATAAAAAAAGGTAGTGAGGGTTTAACAATACGATACTTAATTCTTGGGATCCATCCATTTTCTAATCTGCTTTTTTTCCTCACGAGGGTCGCAGGCATGCTGGCTGACTTCGGGCAGTAGGCGCGTCACACCCTGAACTGGCCGCCAGCCAATCGCAGGGCACACATAGACAAACAACCGTTCACTCCCATTATTGGAGAATGACAGCCAATCCCTAAAACGAGTGTCACACCTTTTTAGTATTTGTATTTTTGCCTCGTCTTGCAGATTGGTCACCTGGTGATTGGTCAGGATGGCATCATGTCCACCCCTGCTGTGTCCTGTGTGATCCGCAAGCTGAAGGCAGTGGGTGGGATCATTCTCACAGCCAGCCACAACCCGGGGGGTCCCAACGGAGACTTTGGTATCAAGTTCAACATCTCCAGTGGAGGTGAATAAAGAACGAGCACAACTATGGTCGCTATACACGTGACCTTACCCTATACGATGTGGAAAATGTGGTATTAATTTTACTATTAGATGCTTATTGTTTGGATTTAGTCAAGAGTTGGTAATGTGAAAGTTTGTACTGTCTGCAGGTCCTGCTCCAGAGGGTATTACAAACAAAATCTTTGAGATCAGCAAAAGCCTTCAGGAGTATTACATCTGCCCAGAGCTCAAAGCGGATCTGTCAAAGATTGGCAAGCAGACCTTTGATGTGGAGAGTTTCAAACCTTTCACAGGCAGGTTTTATTTTTCCATTTACAATTTGTGTGCTGAGAAAAAAACACATCTAATGTGTGGTGTTTTTCAAAAAGAATACACCTTGATTTTGAGAACATTTGCCCCTTTCTTCATTGTGCTCTACATTGTCTTTGTCCCAGTGGAGATCGTGGACTCTGTTGAGGCCCATGCAGATATGCTGAGGGGGATCTTTGACTTTGCTGCACTGAAGGAGCTTCTCTCTGGAGCCAATCACATTAATATCCGCCTGGATGCAATGCATGGAGGTACAAAAAAAGCAACATCTCTTTGATTGGATCTCATCAATGTTTTGCAGATGCACCGCATGTGGTTTCCTGTGTGTTTCTTAAATGTAATGAATTGGCACATCGTTGAGATTTAAAATTGTCATTTGTGCTTTTCTGTCAGTGGTTGGTCCCTATGTGAAGAAGATAGTGTGTGGGGAGCTGGGTTCTCCAGCCAACTCCGCAGTCAACTGTGTCCCCAAGGAGGACTTTGGCGGGCACCACCCTGACCCAAACCTGACTTATGCTGCAGACCTGGTGAACGCCATGAAAGGCGGAGAGTATGAATTTGGAGCCGCCTTTGATGGTGATGGTGTAAGTAAACATCCCTTTTCTTGGACAAGGATTTTATAGCAAGAGTCCATGAAGAACATGGTTAGGAAATACCAGTGAGATGTGTTTAAGCCGTTATGTTAGCAATTATGTCTGTTTTTTCTGCATTGTAAATCCAGACCAAGAGAATGAGACAATTTCAACTTTGTGACGTACAGTAGAAGAGAATGTGTTTTGTAATTGTATGGATCATGATAATGGTTCACAACTCATGTTTTTGTTTTTTTCTTTGAATGTGATGAATGATTGCTTCTGTGGTTTTGCTGACCCTTGTGTGTCTGTGCCGCTTGCCCCCTTTCAGGACCGTAACATGGTGCTTGGCAAACATGGATTTTTCGTGAACCCATCGGACTCGGTGGCTGTTATTGCTGCCAACATTACCAGCATTCCGTACTTCCGGAAGTCTGGTGTGAAGGGACTGGCCCGCAGTATGCCCACGAGTGGAGCCCTGGACAAGTACAGAACACGGAACTCTTAGTCAAATGCACAAAAAAAAAAATTACCGTATTGGTCCGAATATAAGACGGTGTTTTTTGCATTGAAATAAGAGGGTCGTCTTATAATCGGGGTCTAGACATTATACCCATTCACGATGCTAGATGGCGCCAGATATCATTGAAGCGAATGCTGAACTTGACTCCCCAGGCCAAAGTGAACCCATCCCGAAGAATAAAAATAGCGATAGCACAAAGAAGAAAAATAAAAAATACCGGTAAGAAAGAAAAGAGAAGAAAATAATAGAAGCGATAACAGAAAATGGAGAAACGTAGCGACAATCTGGAGAAAAGTGGGTCGAAGATCGGCCAGGTTAACCGGCACTTGAGAAGTTATGATGTAATTTACATTTCAAAAACCAGAAGCCATTCATTTACGAATGTGATTGCACTTTAGTTTACATATTTAAATGTTCAGATATTAAGATTTGAATGAGTCAAAATAACATGCTTTTTCTCTCAAATACGTGTATGTGTGCGTGTGCGTGTGTGTGTGCGTGTGTGTTAATCTATTCTAGTGTGGCCAAAGCGCTGCAAATGCAACTATATGAGACTCCAACAGGGTGGAAGTTCTTTGGGAACTTGATGGATGCAGGAAAACTGTCACTGTGTGGAGAAGAGAGCTTTGGCACCGGTAAGTAAAAGTATGCATTTAACCCGAGACTCTTAAAGGTAAAAACACTGCAAGAATACCTAAAAGCCTCACTCCGTCCTTTTTGTTGAACAACCAGGCTCCAATCATATTCGGGAGAAGGACGGCCTGTGGGCAGTACTCGCATGGTTGTCAATCATAGCCAGTCGGAAACAGAGCGTGGAAGAGATCATGAAGGACCACTGGCAAAAGTTTGGCAGAAACTTCTTCACCAGGTAAAAAGAAAATGACCACCAACGTGACTGTGTTTTTATTTTATTTGATCGTATTTATTGTATTATAATTGTCTTATGAATAACAAATAACTACATTGAACCCTGAACTGTCGCTGTTGTGTGGATCGACATGTGATGGATGGAGCAAGGCTGTGGAGTATTGGATAGGTCAATGCCAGTCCGCAAGCCAATTTGTAGTGGAGCTGGTTATTAAGCTATTGTCTCACTCCGTGCACCGCACGTGGCATAACACTTCAGGGAAAATTTATTTTTGGTGGCTTGTATGCATATCTTGATGGCTAACTGCACACTTTTAAGTGTTAGAAATGGGCCAAGGTTTTATGACTAAGTCACTCACAACTGAAGCCGATAGCCACTGGTTAAATGAAAGCGCCCAATACTCATGGCCAGAAAATGCACACTTGGACTTGTTTTTATCAATTGTGATCAGCCTTCGCACATGTTTACAGCAGTGATGATGAAACATATTTAATGAAATTAGAAACACATTTCGAAATAAATAGAGAAACTTAATCAAGTTCTACTTGGATTTGAAGAGGGTTGTTATCCAGAAAAGCACCTTAAGGAGAAAAAGGAAAAGAGCTTCCCAGTATTATATTTGCTTAGCTTGCTTTAACGTGTTAATGCCAGTGAACAATCGTGTATGCCAATTAAAATGCTGAGCTCTGGATGGAATAATTGATAAACAGCCCGTAACAACTTTAATACTTGATGTTAACGTATTGTTCAAAGTAACATTTATCCTGCAGGCTACCAAAATATTCAAGGAGCTAAATAATACAGTATCTGTCTAGTCCAGTGGTTCTTAACCTTGTAGGAGGTACCGAACCCAACCAGTTCATATGCACGTTCATCAAACCCTTCATTCGTGAAAAATAAAAATATGATTTTTTTTTTTTTTTACAAATTCAAGACATAAAAAAACATATTTATTAAAAACAGAAAAAAGTAAATAAAATTATATAAGTATGTTTTTTTTAAATTGTATGACGTACTATCACGACAGTCACCTTTCAGAGGTGGGGCGCAGCATTCCAACAACTCTGATGACAGACCACGTTTTTATGCGTGTATACTGAGGTTATCAATGCTTTCCATTTTGATGTAGAAATATGGATTGACTTCAGTACACACAAACTTTTCGATCAGGTATGACTACGAGGAGGTCGACTCAGATGCTGCCAATCAAATGATCAAGGACCTGGAAACAGCAATGTTCAACCCATCCTTTGTGGGGAAGAAGTTCTCATCAGGTGATAAAACGTACGAGGTGGCAATCGCAGACAACTTTGCCTACACAGATCCTGTGGATGGGAGTGTTTCCAAAAACCAGGTCAGGAATCTCAATAGAATTGCTGACTTTGTCAGATGTTTTTTTTAATCTGAAATAATATACTGCTCAAAAAATAAATAAAGGGCACACTGAAACAGCACAACGTAACTCCAAGTGTTGCCTTTTATTTATTTTTTTTTAGCAGTTTACGTTCACCTAAGGCAGAGGTCGACAACCCAAAATGTTGAAAGAGCCATATTGGACCAAAAAAACCCAAAAAATAAATATGTCTGGAGCCGCAAAAAATTAAAAGCCTTATATAAGCCTTCCATTGAAGGCAACACATGCTGTATGAATCTATATTAGCTAATTTTGCCTACTATCAAAATGACTAAGTTGGCTCCAAATACACAATGAGCCTTCACGATTAAATGTTTTTTCCCTGCAATGCATCCTGTAGAAAAGGGGTGCCCAACCTTTTTTGACATTTGCATCTGTTTGCGGGAAGAGACCCACTCAAACAGGGTTTTCATTTGCATCCTGTCCTGCTAATAGAAATGTGTGTTGCAGGCCATGACGCAAATCCTTGTTGACAGAAATGTTGACGTTTAACATTTGTTCTACACATTTTTAAAGCATTGGAAAAGATTACGAATGTTTGTGTCATGTTTGTCCTCTTACAGAACCATATTAAATCAAAAATATATTTGACCTCCCCCATCTTTTTCCATTTTCAAACATTTTTGAAAAAGCTCCAGGGAGTCGCTAGGGCGGCGCTAAAGAGCCACATGCCGCTCTGGAGCCGCGGGTTGCCGACCCCTAACCTAAGGAATACAGTAAATACGTGTTACATTTCCATATGTTGGACTTGTCCACTCAGTCCTTCACTTTGCTGTTCTCGCAGGGCCTCAGGATTATTTTTGCTGACGGTTCTCGGATTATTTTCCGTCTCAGCGGCACTGGAAGTGCAGGCGCAACCATCAGGCTGTATATTGATAGCTACGAGAAGGACCCCCAGAAGATTTACCAGGACCCTCAGGTCAGAACTTTTCAGTTAATATCAGCGAGAGTAACCATCCACCCGCTTTGTATGCTGCTTGTCCTCATTCCGGCCATGTGTGGAAAATGTGTTAACCACTGTTTATTAATATTGGTCATCCCAATGACACCCTGCTGGGTTTCGTTGTTATTGCCCTCCTGAGCAATGAAGTCCCCGAGCAGGGGTCTACAAAAAGGGTGGGTACTCCGAACTGCTGTTTGGTGCATGGGCACAAAACAACAATCAGGAGCCGTCCCCCCCCACACAGCCGAAAATGGAAGGAGGCTACACTCTCATCCATCAGGGTAAACCGCAATAAGTATGCCCTCACCTGCTCAGTGGTTCTCCCCGTGGGCAAATTCTGTGTGGAATAGAGTCCAATTCTTTGCTCTGGTACCAAAGCCCAAGTCTTGTGCGGTGCTAAGCGCGACTATATCACGTTCAACCTCGCACGCCATCTTAGGCACCTTTCCTGCCAGAGAGGTGACATTCCACACCCATTGAGCTCGCATCCGTAGTCGGGGACTGGACCGCCGAGGTCCCCGCGACCCAGATGTTTTCCCCTGGGCTCCCACAGGTGGTGAGCCCATGGGAAGGGGGACGCACATTACCTTTTTGGGCTGGGCCCCATGGGTGAAGACCCTGTCACCAAGCGCTCGCCAATTAGCCCCATCCCAGGCCTGGCTCTACATTGGGGGGGGGGGGACCCACATCAAGGCGAAGAAAAACATGATCCAAAAGTTTTTCCTCACCTTATGGGATTCTTTGTCTGGTCCCTCAGCTGTACCTGTTTGTTATGGGTGTCCCTGCCAGGGGCAGAAAGCCCCAGACAATTTATCTCCTTGGATTATTGGGACACATAAACTCCTCCATCACGATAAGGTGGTGACTCATGGAGAGGGAGTGGGACCCTTAAAGTTAGGAGGGCCCGCCGAAGGGCCCTCCGTCATCTGTCAAAACAAATCGCTGATGCACGTCGTCAGCTGAGTACACGTGTGAACATGTTATACATCTTTTAAAAGCTGAGTTTCTGGAGATTTGAATGGTACCCTACATGTTACAATTGTTGAATTTGAACCGGAACTTGGGGAGACCTCAAGCTTTGATCCTGTCGTGTTTTCAAGTCCAAATCAACATTTTAAATCCATTTTCAAGGCAGATTTTGCGAAAAGAAATTAGACGAACATAAGATTCGCCTTTTTTGTCTGTTTTCGAACATCCATAGTTCAGTGACAGGAGCACTTACACAGATTCTTACTGTACTGAAGAAATATTCATAATGATGAAATTTTTAATATTTCAAAGAGACCAAAACTATGCTGACACTCCAAATGTTTCAAGAAAAGCTACAAATTTACTTTGGGTACACCTTTCCATAGGCGTTTTTGGCAAAGTTGCCCTCGGTTTAAGTGGTTAACTCACATTATTTATTAATTTACCTGCTGTCTATTTCGCCTTCACACAATTTTGTTTCACTGCAACTTAACGGATTGTTCCCCAAGCCCAAACTGTCATCCACCCAAAGGGTGAGAGTTCATTGTCCAGAACTGAAGCAAAAATCATGTGCTTGTTCAGTTTTGTTGCTGTGCAGATGTGCAGTTTGCTTCTTTTTGTTTGTTTGTTTTTTCTTGTAAGCCGAAAGAAAAGTCACATATTTAGTATGTGTGTGTGGTGGCTCTGTGCAGGTGATGTTGGCGCCCTTGGTAGACATCGCATTGAAGGTTTCACAGCTTCATGAGAAAACTGGACGCACTGGCCCCACTGTGATCACATGATTCCTCTGCCACACCGCCTCCACTCACCCTGCGCAATGATAACCTTTTAGTCCTCTGTATTTCATTTTTTTCATTGGTCAGTCTACTAAAAGAACTGGGCAAAACACAGGACACGGTTGACACTTCCGTTATTTCAGTTGGTATGTGGGATTATCGCTAAAAAGGGAAAGTTGTTAATGGAACTGCCTTACACAGATAAGTTTATTTTAATGTTGTAGCATTTCAATAGTAAAAAGTGTAGAGTATATAGGAGAATTAACGTCTAAAGCGCGATCTACTGTGTTGTCCGGTTTGCTCCTAAAAACTGTGACAAATAACTAACTGACTGAAAATCAGAAATGTGGGGGTTATTTCATCCTTCCTTGTCCTTTGTCTTGGTGGACCTGGTGCCTTCCCCTCTTCTTCCAGACCAGCCAGAACCACGAAACCACCATGACAGTGATGCATTAAAAATAAAGTAACCTTAATGGTCATCAATAATTGTGGTCCTGTTTAGATTTACTAGGCTATATATGACAGTTGGATTTGCAGATAATATCCCCCACTCATACAGATGCTGTGGAAACATGCTGTCCATTTCATTCGACACACCAGCGCAAACTCTTAAGAGCCAATGTAAGACAAATAATTTCCTGACAAAAATATCATATAAACATGATTTAATTGAATAAAGTTTGCAGTGTAGTAGAAATGCACGGCATACACCGTACTGTATTGATATTTTACTGAGCTAAACGATACGACTCGTACAGTGCAATAAAACCTCCATGAGCATGAATATCAAAACACCATCAATCTCAAAACTGAGTTGGAGGACAAATCTTTGTGCTCTAAGTACAACTAAATGAGTTTGTACTGTGACGATCAAAGTGTTGGGCTAGTCTAAACCCCTCAGGAGTTTCTTTAGGTGGACAAAGAAGCATAAATCCAATGCACATTTGCTTCCTGAGTTGCAGTTTTTTCTGGATAAGCCCGCTAAACGTTGCAAGTAAAAAAGCCGGACCATTTGTGACCCAAATTGGTGTCAACTTGCACAACTGCCATATCTGGACTGAAATTGACTGCAATTTGGTTAATAGGAGTGAGGGTTAAATCTCAGGTGCAGCGAGAAGGCTGCATGTTTTTCTCTGAACATGACAGGGAAAATTGGCCTTAATCACGATGGTATACTTTGCAACAATTTATGTCATACATGTCAATGTGTCGTGCCTGCGACCATCAATTCACTAATCCCCCACCAAAGCGGACGGGTTAGTTAGGTTAAAGTTCTTGAGCTGGGATTAGTCAATCAGGTTGTATTTTCTCGTGAAAGAGTTTGCTCTGTAGCAAGAATATGTCTTGAGCATTTCCCGGGATTTGTAAAAGCCGTTGGGACAGCTGTGTAGAGGCCTTGCAACATTATTCAGACCCATCATGATACTCACTACCTGGGCATCGTGATTGCATTGCACAAAGGCTTAGTAGTGTCATGCAAAATGTGTTCGCCGTGCTAATGTTGCTAATGGCCCACAGGCTGTATTTGGATTGGCTGGCATTACATCATGTAATCACAGAAAGGATTACATTAAGATGGTCTGCTCTGCTGCTATTAAAGGACCAAATGGCCTTCTCAAGAGCTGGCATGCCGCTATGTTTACAGAGGGACCCATTCAGTTCACCAAAGAAAAGAGGGCAACGTGGCAGACAAAGAC
Organism: Hippocampus comes; assembly: GCF_001891065.2. NCBI lineage: Eukaryota > Metazoa > Chordata > Actinopteri > Syngnathiformes > Syngnathidae > Hippocampus > Hippocampus comes. The sequence continues at coordinate 5,111,795 of NW_017805467.1, read as the reverse complement.
GTCATTCTCAAAACTACTAAATAAAGTTAAAGAATACAAAAGTTTCACATTTCCTGCTTGGCATATTGTGGTTCTCTGAGTTTAGACTGTATACCAGGGGCCCCAACCACCATGTATATATATACACACACACACGCACACGCACACACATATATAGATAGATATACAGTGTACAGTGATCCCTCGCTATTTCGCGGTTCGTTTATCGCGGCTTCAGTGCATCGCGGATTTTTTCAAACATATAAAAAAAAATAAATAAAATAAAAAAAGTTTTTTTTTGTCTTTCTTAAGTTCGCAAAAAGCCCGCAAAAGGTCCGCAAGAAGCAGCGAAAGTCAGCAAAACAACAGCGAGTCACATAGAGCAACATATACTACATGTAATATGTTTACTGTATTATGTTATTCTTAACCTAACCTAATTTATACATGTTTAAATCTATTAGTATACAGCATTAAGTCATGCTAATTACTTCAAAATTTACTTCTACATCTATGTATACCATTAAATTTGGCCTTATAAATATTATGTACATGTACCTATATGGAGGAGGGGGGTGGTTTTTGGTCCCCATTAACCGCGATAAATGAGGGATTACTGTATATATACCTGTATATACAGTATATATATATATTCATTCATTCATTTTCCAAACCGCGGGGCATGCTGGAGTCTATCCCAGCTGTCTTCGGGCAGTAGGTGGGGGACACCCTGAACCGGTTTCCAGCCAATCGCAGGGCACACAGACGAACAACCATTCACGTTCACACCTAGGGACAATTTGAAGTGTTCAATCAGTCTGCCATGTATGTTTATGGAATGTACCCGGAGAAAACCCACGCAGGCCCAGGGAGAACATGCAAACTCCACACAGGGAGGCTGGAGCTGGAATTGAACTCGGGACCTCTGCACTGTGAGGTTGAAGCGCTAACCACTGGGCCGCCTAATATATATATAAAAAAAAAAATAAAATCCTCGTCTCACCCCCCTCGGGTGGTGTCCATCCCTCATTCAGCTCGGGTCCTCTACCAGAGGCCAGGAAGCTTGAGGGTTCTGCGCCCTATCCTTGCTGTTCCCAGCACTGCACATTTCTGGACTGAGATGTCCGATGTTGTTCCCGGGATCTGTTGCAACCACTCATCTAGTTTGGGGGTCCCTGCCCCGAGTGCTCCGACCACCACAGGCATGACTGCCACCTTTACCTTCCAGGCTCTCTCCAGCTCCTCTCTGAGCCCTTGGTATTTCTCGAGTTTCTCGTGTTCCTTCTTTCTGATGTTTCCATCACTTGGGCCCGCTACATCCACTACAACGGCTTTCTTCTGCCCTTTATCTATGATCACGATATCTGGTTGGTTCGCCATTACCATCTTGTCAGTCTGGATCTGGAAGTCCCACAGGATCTTCGCTCTGTCATTCTCCACCACCTTCGGAGGTGTTTCCCATTTTGACCTTGGGGTTTCCAGGCCATACTCCGCCCAGATGTTTCGGTAGACTATGCCAGCCACCTGGTTATGGCGTTCCATGTAGGCTTTCCCTGCCAGCATCTTACCCCCTGCAGTTATGTGTTGGATCGTCTCAGGTGCCTCTTTGCACAACCTACACCTTGGGTCTTGTCTGGTGTGGTATATCTGGGCCTCAATGGCTCTGGTGCTCAGGGCCTGCTCCTGAGCAGCCAGGATGAGTGCCTCTGTGCTGTCCTTCAGGCCAGCCCTCTCTAGCCACTGATAGGACTTCTTGAGATCAGCCACTTCAGTTATGGTCCGGTGGTACATCCCGTGTAGGGGCTTGTCCTCCCATGATGGTCCCTCTTCCAGCACCTCATCCTCTGTTCCCCATTGTCTGAGGCATTCTCTGAGTACGTCATCCATTGGAGCCTTCTCCTTGATGTATTCATGGAGCTATATATATATATATGTGTGTGTGTGTGTGTGTGTATATATGCGCACACATACGCACACACACACACACACACACACACAGTAACCCATAAATGTCAATCTTCGTTGAAACAAGACGTAATGGATAAATCAAGAGGAGAAAAATCCGGAGCATGCTAAATGGTCGACTGACAGCTTGGGCAACATGCATGTCACGATTTGATGGCTGGTACAGTGGACACAGACACACCTAATTTGAGTTTTTGGCTGCATTTGACGATCTGCTGCTGCTTTGTATGCCGCACTTCATTGGGTCATTATATTGTTAATTGGCCCAACCATGGCGGTATTGAAGGGTCAAAGAAACTGAATGCGTATCTGTGATGTTTGTTATTACAGTAATATGAAAATAAATTATTTATTTCAAGTGATGCCAATTTAGGCACACCCTTACACTATCTAAAATCAGCAGGAAGCCTGGGCTGAATCATCTCCATACACTGGTTAACAACATCTCTCAAGGGAGGATTCTGAAAGTCGATGGTAGGAAGGAAGTGAAGTTGGATTTGAATTCGATACACTAAGGAGAGTGCCGTAGGCCTCCTCCTGGACTTGACAAGTACCAGCAACATTATCCGTGAAGCCCTACACTTCATGGACAACCTCACAGCAGAGACAGTTCACAGAGACCATACACCCCACTATTTCAAAACAAAGGTCATGAAATTTGTGATATTCATTATTTCTCTGAGGATAACAACAAATCCAAAAGATATTCAGAGAGGACAATATGCTAATAAGAGGTTGGTATCATTAACAGTCACAGTCGGTCCAGTCTAGAGGACACTAAATTGGTACCAATCTTTTCCTTTTTATCTCCTCCATGTGCGCAGTCACATGAAATGACAAAGTACGTGCTACAAATGAATCCTGTGAAACGGAACAAGGTGCGTCGGCTTCAGAGTTTTGTGTTCCTGTTTAATTTAAAGCATGCTCATTTTTCATGCACATTTTGTTTAAAGCATTCAAATCTCAAAAGTGGAAATCTGCTCTATAATTTTGTGTTGCATGCATTACACCTTAATGGACCAAAATACAAACACGCAAGCACTCAGGGTGCTCCAATTCTCTGAAAGAAAGCCACTTTTCCTCAGCAAGAAGATCGTGAATGCGTCTTCGAGCATTACATAGAACCAAAACATACTGCCAGCCAGGACAACAAAGGAGTGGTAGAATTTTTTTATTAAGCTTTTTTTTTACATTTGCATTTATTTTTTGAATAATATAATCCAAAAAATGGTTCAGCCAAAATGTCAAAAATGTGCAACAGGCTGTAAAAATGCCCCTCGGCCGAATTTTGTATGTCTCTGATGAATTGGATAGTGATTGATTGCCATTTCTTTATCTATTTACTGACACACACGTGCATTTTATGGTGATTCCAAACGCAACTGGTGTGTTTTCTTGTCTAGTTCTTTGAATGGATCAATGTAAAGTGAGTTGTGGTTGTTCCATTTACGGACACCAGAGGGCGAAACGTGGCTTCGAGGCAACCATATGTTCCACGGTGTCTGCAGACTTTAGTGTGAGCGTGATTTTTAGTGGGCAGGATCGCGATCATTTGGACAGAAAGAGGAGAAAGTGAGGCGAGCTGAGCGGAGGAAAGACACTCAAACCAGCAAGAGGGCTGAGGCTCAACTTTGTCGCAGAAGCGCACACAAGTCAGAGATTACGCACTCAGGAACTTGACTTGAAGTCGCCAACATTTTTGCTCTTGTCGAACTACAACTTCTAACTGGTGGATGTTTAAAGCTGGCCAAGGTGTAACGCAGAGTCGAAGGAATGTATCCAAGTCGGACCGCGCTGAGCGGATGTCTCCGGGGATGTCCAGGCTGGATGGTCGTGCTGCTCCTCGGCTTCCTGGACCTCAGCGTGTCGGGTGAGTCTCCAAACTTTTTAAACCACTCTACGCTCTGCATATACCCTGGATTTCTCAACCGCGCGCGCGTGGGTACAAATACAGTATATGTGGAAAAACAGTGCACTGATATTTCTCTGATGCTGTGAGTTCATCAAAAGTTGGAAAGGCAATTTAGGTCACCCACCACCGTGCATGCCACTATGCACGTCTTTGTTTGCTTCCCCCTTGGTTTTGTTTGGCCGTGATAATACCATACGTGTAATTTAAACAGTACCCCTTGCAACGTCCCCTCTCATGTAAATGATCTTTGCTATTTGGTTGATGGGGCCCATTGTCAGTGAGCGGCATCCACACGGGGAACGACTTGACTCCACAATAGGAGCCTCTTATTAGTCACTCAGCTGAAGAGCTTTTGTGCCAGTCCTCAGTCATTTAAAGATAAGCAGGAGGCCTTTTACTTCTATCTATCTATCTATCTATCTATCTATCTATCTATCTATCTATCTATCTATCAAAATGGCTGTTTGCTTTTTGAAAGTGTTGGAAAAGTTATAGACCTGCATGTGAGTTTGACATCTCATCTGCAGCCATTGGACACTTTAACCAGGTACACCCTGTAAACTGTCACGAGCTGTATTCTACTTTTTTTTTTTTTGAGTGCAGTGCATATGGTCGTATTTTTATTCCATGGCAAAGCTGATTATTGTCGTTGACCCTGGTGTACTTGTCATTTTCTGTGTAGGTTAAAAATAAGAGCACAGCTTTTTTTTCCCAATAGTGTACAAGTCAAGGTTGAGCTCTGGGACCAAGATTTTTTATTTTTTTTTTTCAGATGAAGATGTTTTCTGTGGCGGTTACAACTGTAATTTGCATGTTCATTGAAAAAAAAGAGCAGCATGACACTGCAGCCTTCACAGGAGTAGTTGACTGCAGTCATCAGTGCAGAATGTTTCTTGTGTGGAAGTGATTCAGGACAGATGACAAAGAAGAAATTAAAAGCCATGGCTGTCTTTTAGTTGTCAGGCCTCAAAATAATCAGTCAGGATTGTATTTCATGTTATATGTCCACTAGTCTAATCAATATTTGTATACAAACCTATTTAATATATTTTCTTTCACATCCAAATAGTCTAACATGGGACCTGAACCTTGAAACTGCTTCTAATATTTGAATATTATAACAAATTACATACAACTCAACTGCAAGCAAATCATATTTCTCTGTAAACAGCAAATCAGACTTTGGATTAGCACTAAATTGCACACTTGGTGGGATTGAAAAAATTAGTTTACAACAAGAAAACGGTAATGAAATCATAACTTTGTTGATGGAGGTCATAAAAGTAGCAGTTACTTATCACCAGTTATTGAAGCCATATGTTTTTTTGGAGAAAAAAAAGAGTAAGTGCAATTTTGTCTCAGTTTAGTGCATGTTGAGTTGTGGTCAAAATAAGATATCAGATGGTGGCTTTGGGAAACATCAGTACATTAATAAAATGCTAATACTGTGTGTGTGTTTAAAAAAAAAATAAGTGGCAGTCTGATGAGTTCTGTATTCAGAAACGGTCTCCAGTTAGATATTCCAGCTGGCATCATATATTCCAAACCAAATCTTTTCATTCTGTTGGAAAATGCATGCTCCTCAAGAATGATTAGAATCAGTATAACAGCTTCTTCTTACTCAACGTTCAAAAAGGAAGTTGGATAATGGTTTTACAAACATGCTTCTCTAGCTTTTATTCATTTGCATCATCACCAAAGCTGGAAACATTTCACCAATTCCTTAACATTTAAAAAGTATTTTCATGCATTTGGGGGGTGAGGGGGGGAGATCTTAAACTTTACTTTCATCTGAAATATTAATATTGTAGCTTCTAGCGGAAGATCTGATTTCCAAAAAGGTGCAAAAATTCTACAGAAATGTGTCCTCTGTATGGCGTCGTTTCAAAATGCTCACTTTCCGTCCATCCATCAAGCTGTGCCCTTAAGCTGCAAAGTAATAATCTGTGACAAGCCTATAAAAATAAATTGACGACAATGTTTTCCGACGACATAAATTGTGTATGTGTTCCTGACGCGGGGCATGCATTTGAGAAGGTAAAAGGTCCTCTGCAGAGCACAGGCCCCCATGTGAAATCTGTTTAGAATTGCATTTAGCTATTTAATAACACTCAGGAAGCCTATAGATCATGTTGGGCCCAGCTGTCACGCTACAGTCTGCAAGGGAGCGCCGTGTTGACACTAAAGGCACTTCACATCTGGGGGGGGCGATGAAGAGAGAGGGGGGCGCACTAATGTATTAGGGCTTGTCTTGCTCTGTGTTGCTGCTTTGTGTCATCTGACATTTTGACAGACATGATGGAAGCAATTTACAAGCAGGTTAAAAAGAGGTGTTGCATTGGGAGCGGTGTCATCTTCCTTCCACCGATCAGCCGCTGAGATTTTTTTGATCCCTTACGGTGGTATCTCATTGAGTGGCGAAGACCTGCGGGGGGTACACAGCGGGCACGTTACATCCATGTGACGTTGAATACTGGATTTTGACGTCATGTAGATGTTGAACATACGTCGGATGCCCACCATGTAACAAATGTTGGATTTGTCAACGTTTCTAATGCATATTGGCGAAAATCAGGGGGTGGCCTCTGTCATTACTAGCAACATTTAAGGACTTTTAGCGATGCTTAGAGACAATATTTGGGAAAGTTGTTTGCAAAAGACAGGTAGCGACCATTTGGGAGAGTTGTCTTGTCCAGGGAAACCAAGACAACGGAAGTCTTTGTCCAACAATTTTATTTATTGCAGCTACAATTGATGGAGAAATACCATTAACAGATCTCTGATGGAGTGTCTCTCCAAGCAGTGGGGTGCGGCCCATCATATGCCATTTTCTTCTTCTTGGGAAGGGTTGAAGCCTAACTTACAGGAAAACGACAACCTAGAATAGCAACGAACTTTGCATAGCAACATTTGCAGATAGCATGATCAGGTGATACAATGATACTGTCACGTTGCGAGGTGGTGGTGGACCCCAAAAAAGCAGGCAGGAGGGAGGAGCAGGGTGTACTTGAAAGATTGTATTAAAACTCAGCGAAAACGAAATCCAAAACAAACAAAGTCCGAAGTATCAAACAAAACACATGACTGAAGATAAAACATAACACTGACCAAAACATGACTGAAACAAACATGACAGTAGCACAAAGCAACAATGACCCGACAATGATTGCTCGGGCTGGGAGTCCTTTTAAAGCCACTAATTACCTAATGACCAACAGGTGTGCAGCTGCAGGGGGAGCCCTACAGTGCCACCTGTTGGTCCCAAACCGAATCATGACAGTACCCCTCCCTCAAGGGACGGATCCCAGACGTCCCAAAGTTGTCCAAAGGCTTGCCTCGCCGGGAAACAGGAACTAAAAGCGAC
>NW_017805467.1:5029070-5104084 GCF_001891065.2 Hippocampus comes | reverse complement strand
TGTCATGATTCGGTTTGGGACCAACAGGTGGCACTGTAGGGCTCCCCCTGCAGCTGCACACCTGTTGGTCATTAGGTAATTAGTGGCTTTAAAAGGACTCCCAGCCCGAGCAATCATTGTCGGGTCATTGTTGCTTTGTGCTACTGTCATGTTTGTTTCAGTCATGTTTTGGTCAGTGTTATGTTTTATCTTCAGTCATGTGTTTTGTTTGATACTTCGGACTTTGTTTGTTTTGGATTTCGTTTTCGCTGAGTTTTAATACAATCTTTCAAGTACACCCTGCTCCTCCCTCCTGCCTGCTTTTTTGGGGTCCACCACCACCTCGCAACGTGACAGTATCATTGTATCACCTGATCATGCTATCTGCAAATGTTGCTATGCAAAGTTCGTTGCTATTCTAGGTTGTCGTTTTCCTGTAAGTTAGGCTTCAACCCTTCCCAAGAAGAAGAAAATGGCATATGATGGGCCGCACCCCACTGCTTGGAGAGACACTCCATCAGAGATCTGTCCACCACCACCTCGCTACGTGACAGATACAAGTAAACAGTTAATTACAAGATACAAGATACGACACTGTTAAATCTCAAATTACTACTACAAAGTACTGTATTGCAAAATTCAGCAATGATTTGCTACTCATTTGCTATTGCTTTGGAATCTTTGGGACCTTTTGCCAACTCCTGGAGCAATCAATACACCAAACCCAATGAAAAGGCGCGTGAACCTTCCCCAGCATTCAGTTTTCTGCCATCTACTGAAAATGGATTTCCATAATAGAGAAATTAATTGTGATGTGCAACATGTAAAATGTAATAAGAAAAACTTTATTACACGCAGGTTGGTACAGATCGATCCATGTCTTCAAATTTCTTTCACAAACTGCTTCACCACGTCAATTTTGCCATTTGTGTCTTTTAAAATCATCCAAACGGGCTTTGTAGAACATAAGGTACTCCTCATTGCCTTCCTCTTTGTGCCGTTTCCTCTTGCTTGGCATGATGATCCATACGGAGAACGGCTGTTGATAACCGTCTGAGTGGTGAATGCTTGTGAATTCTATGCACAAATGGGTCGACGCATATTGGAAGCATGATGATGTGATCTGGTCACATTGTCACTTGGATTAGGTTAGGCAGTCAATCAGGTGCCTGTATATTTGCCGCCTAACCGGAAAAAAAAAAGAAATGGAGGGCTCCCGAGCGACATGCCAAACAAAATTACATTTCGGATAGAACGGCTCAGTATTTTGTAACAAAACAATTGAGGCACTTATAATATCGGGACTATTATGACATCTCTAATTATCAGGTTTAATTGCTCATTTTTAGTGCAGTTCTGTCAGCAAGTAGTGGCCTTGCTTCAGAACTAACATTTTTCAAGTGCTCACTGTAGAATGAATCCCAGTTTACCCAAATTATATGATTTAGTCCAGTAAACAGCCTAACAAGGAATGAAAAAAATGTTTTCATTGGTTTCATCCTCCAAAAGTGGGGCAGCCAACGGGTACAACTGAATATAAATGGCTCAAGATTAATATTTTTAAAGAGCCGAAATTGGAAAATTACAAAATCAGACAAAAATCCCATCTGGTGAGAAGTTTCAATCCATTTTCATTAACAAAGGAAAAACAGTTCAAACAAAGAAAAGGAAGCAGGGTGCCCACAAATGGCCACCTAGCATAGAGCCACGTAGCGCCATGGACTAGTTTAGAAACCCAGAGAACAAAACAGTTTTTCATTACAAGCGTGTTGTCATTTATGTGTGGGTCAGAATGTGAAAAACAGATGAACTTGCCTGTTTTTTTCAAACTGAGGTAAACTGTCATATAGACTGCATGTGAATATTAACCATTTTAAGCACCAATTATGATAACCTGTAACCTGATAACATGATAAGCTGTCCACTGTAGTGACCGCCGTCCCTGAAAGGGTTAAGTCAAAATGTCTTGCGGCCCTTCTCTGCCGCTGCGCTTTCCTTGTCAGGAGCGTGCGTCTGCTACATGTCAATGTGGCTAACTGCTAAAATACGATGAACTTTTTAAAGGACATCGTATGCTAATGTTTGCTTTAACTCGCTTAAAAAATATGCAGAACATTTCTTTCCAAATGTATCACATAGCCTGTGTTTAATGTTTCTATCTCCCCTGTGTTATGTGGAATTCGCTTATTATGGAGTTTTCTTATGATGTGTGATCAGAGTAAAGGTTACACGTCTTTTCCACTAAATTATCGTCTGGAATGTCCCAGCAATATGCTTAGTTGGTCAAGGAATCGTGTAGGACACGGATTTAGGGTTTGCTTTTTTTTTTCCTCCTGATCTACGCGACGCCAAGACGGGGCTTTATGTGAATACTAAGAAGTTGTAATACAGTATTGGCAGAAAACTACTCTGACTCCCTTAAATTGGACTGTGTGGAGCCAGTTTGTTTTTTAGTGGTCACCATGCTTTAGTAAAGCCTTCTGTCACGGGATAAACACGCTTCCCTCTGATCTCTACTGGAAACGTTTGATAAAGTTTCTACCACTATAAACTGTAGCCAAGCGTGGAAACCTTTTCCTGCAATTTACTGTCTACTTAGGAGGTCAGTCTGTGAGAGGGAGGAAAAAAAAACTTCATGGCTCAGGCCAAAGCTTTATGTTTAAAGCCACAGCATGTAGTTATTTGACCTTTAAATAACAGCTTCAAAATCCGGTGAGTAGTTGCTCTGTCATTGCCATGGCAACCGCTTGATCACCTTTTTTATGGACCTCTTGTTGGAGTGAACCGACCAGAACACCTCTCATATTTGCCATGCACGATTCAACGCATAAGGGCTAATTCAGCCACCTCATTGTGATGATGTGACCCAGTTAGACTTTGATCAACTCAAAGCATGATGCGCGCTCTGAAGATTTTCATCATGTGAGAAGCCTAGTACTCACGAGTCTCCTTGCTTTTTCTGCCAAATAAATGAATCGGTACAAATGTTGGAAAAAAAAAATGCATTTGATGGACAGGTCAACCTTTTGGGGTTGTATGTCTGGTTAGTATGTCTGCCTCACAGTGGAGCGGTCCGAGGTTTGAATTTCAGGCTCATTCCTTCCTTTGTGGAGCTTGTGAGTTCTCCAGGTATTCTCCGATATTCCAAAAACATCACGGTCGGTTGATTAAAGTTTCAAAATTGTCCATAGTTGTCAATATGAGTGCGAATGGTTGTTCGCTTACGTGGCCCGCAATTGGCTCGCAACCAGTCCACATTGTACCTGGCCTGTCGCCCAATGTCTGCTGCGTTAGGATTGGCTCACTCGCCTGCCTTTACTGCTTTATAAACCGGCCGTAGTGATGTTGAATGACTCTCCTTGCCTTTTACAAATTTCTCTTCAACCCTTTTGACACTTTTCTAAAGGACTCGCATTGCATCAGATGTACTTGACAGTATTTTATTGATGTAATTTAATGCTCCTATGGTGTAAATAAGGCAAGCTGTTTGCAGAGTACCGGTACCCTGATGACAAAGTGACACTTTAGTCTAATGGAATAGGCCACACATACAGGCATTGGATTTCAATGACCAGTGTGTGCTTGGCATAGTTTAACTTGGAGGCCTGCAGGGAATACTATTGCCTTAAAGAGCTCCTTGAGGACGTGCTTCATTGCAGTTTTATCAAATTACACCTTTGTTTGCATTTGCCATGGCTGACTGTGTCTCTGCTCATAATAGGTCGAGATTCGGCTACAGTTCATTTAATAGGATGTGGAATAAAACCTGACTTTTTAAATCCCCCTGTACTTGTCAGAGTAAATCCTTCAACCCCTGTTTGTATTGCATTAAGGAAAGTCCCACTGAAAACTGAGAGGTTGTGCTCCCTCCACCGTCAATTATTCCTTCCAACACCACACTCCAGTTTTTAGAGACATCATCAAAAATATTTCGATCAAAATGCCTATCACTGCTTGCTTGGTACACTTCCATTGTGAATATTTGTGTTTGGAACTTTTTTTTTTCATGCCTGCAGCCGCTACACTTGGGTTTGGCTCAGTGCAGAGATCTCATTAGTTGGTTATGAAGCCCCGAACTGACCCCATAGCTCTTAGTCCTACTGTGTATCCAATATGTCGTTATCTTAGCATGCTTACTTTGTAATTTTCACTATAAATAGAGCAGTGATGTCCACACTGCAATAGCCTTGGGCTATTTACAGCTCATTGTCCATTTTTTTTATGGCTTGCAGTAGTTGCTGAAATTAAAATTTGATATTTCATTTGCATGCATTATTCTACACAGTGTCTGTGACGGCTGGCAATGCCAGGGAAGAGAAATTCATTCTTATCTCTCAATTCAGGGGGGTCCAAACCCATCCTCGAGGGCCGCTATCCTGCATATTTTAGATGTTTCCCTCCTCCAACACACCTGATTCAAATGATCAACTCATCAGCGGCCTCGTGTGTGTGTGTGTGTGTGTGTGTGTGTGTGTGTGTGTGTGTGTGTGTGTATACACACACACACACACACACACACACACACCCACACCACCTGAGCCGTTCTGGCCAAGTTTTTGGTCAAATCCCATGCTGGGGCAGCATTACACCAGTTCCATTGAGGGCTCTTTAATTGTGCAAAATCTATTTTAGGATCATAAAGTGAACCCACGTTTTGATTTTCGTCCAAAACTGTGGGCAGGAGTGTGCAGATTATGCCATGCTCAACACCCTAAATTTTGGCAAGCCCTCAAAGCCTCCTTCAGTTTTGCAAGACAGCTATTCTAAGACTCTCATACAGAGGACCTTCCCTGCTGGCCTCCAATTTCCAGTTGATGGTTGCACTGTTCGGCAGCTTCTTTCACTATTTTAAAAGAATCTCTCACCTAACTATACAGAATTTCATTTAATTATAGAGGCACATATTCAGTGAAATTACCGCACGCTGTATGCAGATTAGTGAAAGAGAGGCTTGGTGTGTCATCTTGAGGGAGTCTTGTGTTAAATGCTGTAGTGTTTTTCTTTTTTTAAATGACAACTGTCGGGTTATGGAAAGAAGTGGAATAGCCAAAAGAAAGCCCAAATCGCCGTTATCTTGTCTTCGACCTTCATCTTTGGATTTTTCCAGTTCAGTCACACGGGTAGAATTTTGTATTTAACCTGGAAGTGGAATTGTGTCAGCTAAAATACTCGGAACCAGCAAATTCTACATAGTGTGCATCCTTTGAAATCCTGAATGTCACTCCCTGCTGAATTGCTCCCTCTTTAAGATGAAAAATCATCTGTCAAGAGGTGCTGAGGGGAAAATTGACTTCAATTACTCTCTCTGTTTTTCTATACTGTATATCCACTCTGAAAGGTTATTTAACATCCCAGTAGATGTTGAGCAAGGCTGACAGTGACTTGGAACCAGCCTGCGTTTACGTTTGCTTACTGATGCGGTTTTGTCCCACATGCCAACAGGCTTCTTAGACGTCACTCTTGTTTCCCTGTCGTTCTGTATATCTGACTCAGTCTGTCTTGGGGAGAAAAAAAAAATTCTCTCAAAGGCATTGGTTTCAACAGGTCAGGAAATGAGAGTCCTTGCCCTGCAACTAACAGCAGGAGAATGTGATGAGCTGAGGGAAAGAGGAAGACATCCACCGAGTAAGAAAAATCCATGTGTTGTTTTGTAAAGGAGTGAAATAATTCATGAGACAGAGGACTTTGACAGGCCTGGCTTAAAAACCTCCAAATATAAGAAGACTAGACGATATTAAGCCAACAAAAATACTTGATGAACAGTAAGCTCAAATCAACATGCAGCTTGTCAAAACATATACATCAGACTCCCTGAAAAAATAGTGAAGTAAAAAAAAAATCCACAGAGTAATATCGATGCAATTGAGTCATTCAATGTGCAATGTTAACGAGGATTGTCTTTTCACACGGTTTGGATGGCATTTTGCCTCGATGGAAAAGAAGCTTTATGTGTTGTGTATCGTTGGTGCATCTCTCTTTAACCACTCTTGACCTTAACACGTTCATTAGAAGTCACTGATCTTCTCCTCAGAGGCGTTTGTTAAGAGGCTTAGACCGACGCGATCCCACCAGTTGTTTGCTTAACCTCTGCATGGTTGCCTTAGCGCTGCGCTAAGCTTTGCCCATAAGAGCTCATTACTTTGCAGTGAAACATGGATTTAGGAGCGCTTGAGTACAAAGAAATTGTACCGGCTCTAAGAGTGTGCCAACACGTACGGTACAAATACACTAACTCTTCGCGGTGACTTCTTCCTCGACTTCCTAAAAAAAAGGACTCCTGTATTGGTCCATCCATCCAGTTTCTACAAAGAAATTGTACGGGCTCTAAGAGTGTGCCAACACGTACGGTACAAATACACTAACTCTTTGCGGTGACTTCTTCCTCGACTTCCTAAAAAAAGGACTCCTGTATTGGTCCATCCATCCACTTTCTCCCTATGATCATCTTTGGCAGGCATGGCAGCGGTCGCCAACCTTTTGGAAATGGAGAGATTCTTCTTGGGTAGTGATGAACTCTTTTCATGCCGGCAATTTTCAAAAAAAGAGAACCTCCTTTGTGCAAGCCAATCGAGAGCATTTTGACGGATCTTTCAAGGCTCACAGAATGTGTTTTTTGTAAACATAGAAACTACCAAATGAAAAACCAGACTCGCCTCTTTCAACGCACACGCACACACACGCACACACACACACACACACACACACACACACACACACACACACACACACACACGCACTCTATCCACTTGACAATTTGCATGTTGTAGTATTCAGTAATAAGTGTCTGTGTGTGTGTATGTGTTGGACATGATTACATCATCAATTCTATCTCTTGAAAGCACACACACACACACACACACACACGCACTCTAACCACTTGACAATTTGCATGCCATAGTATTCAGTAATCTGTGTGTGTGTGTGTGTGTGTGTGTGTTGGACATGATTACATCAATTCGATCTCTTAAAAAAACTCTATCCACTTGACAATTTGCATGTTGTAGTATTCAGTAATAAGTGTCTGTGTGTGTGTATGTGTTGGACATGATTACATCATCAATTCTATCTCTTGAAAGAAAACTCCATTATATTATAATTTTCCCTCTTTAGTGACACTCTCTGGAGTAGATATAACGTGACAAACACTTTTATCAGTCATGAGGTGCTTGTCATGTCGTAGTTCCAAGCTTTTGCGTTGTTTTGATTCACGTGATCTCATCCAAAAGAGACAGTGCTGCCATCTGCAGGCCACAATTTGTTTTTGTGTGTGTGTTTTTTTTAACTTTCCCAGCTTAATGGTCAACAAACCATCATCATCAAAACAAAGTTGACAGCAGTTGACGTAATCCAAAAGAGACAGTGCTGCCATCTGCAGGCCACAGTTTGTTTTTGTGTGTGTTTTTTTTTTTAACTTTCCCTGCTTAATGGTCAACAAACTATCATCATCAAAACAAAGTTGACAGCAGTTGACGTCGACAGTGCTCCTCGTTAGGATTCCACTTGATTTCATTTCATGTCAACATTGCTCATAGAGTTAATTCAACCGGCTACCTGTTTCATACGCACTTCACAAGAAACTGATATTTTCCAATCATTTGGGGATAAATTTTCCCCTTATTGTTATTTCGCCTGCTAGCTTTTTCTATGAACTCGATGATTTTGGTCATGTGTGACAATGTTGATCTTTGGCTAATGGTAGTTTTATGTGCGTTTGCCTTTAAATATTGTCATTGCAAAATTTACCCCATTGCAAGGGTGATATAAAAAGAATAGCAACCAATTTAAAATGCACGCTTTTTTCCCAAATAGTAAAAATACACAAAGTAAATTGGCATGTCACTGATGAGCTATTTTTAGAAAAGGACTGCAGGCTACTCAAGTTGTCCTTGGGGGCCACCTGATGCCTGTGGGCACCATGTTGGTGACACCTGGTTGAGAAGACCTATCAGTATTATTACCAATTTTGCAAAATGCATGTATGCAAAATGCACTTTGACTAGATGTGTCAAAATGAATTGAGGAATTGACAACTAATCGATTATCAGCTTAATCAACAACTATTTTCAGAATTGAGTAATAGTTGAGAGCCATTGTTTAACTTCAAACTGTCCGACAGCTCCTGATTTCAGTCCCTGAACAGTAATTATTGGGTGATTTCTGAAATCCTTCATGAGAACAGACTGATTCTCGTTTTTATTTCATTAAAAAAAAAAACCAACAAAAAAACATCTGCAAACATTTGCTTTTACAGTACTCTGCAAAACAATGACCAAACAAGCACTGAATAAATTTCAAAAGGTTTGGTGAGTACAACATCAAGCTCCTGTGTGTGGTATTGCTTGATTGTTGTTTCGTTGTTTTTTTTTAATGACTAAAAAATACCAAATAAACAACAACAATCGATTAATAAACAGTAATCAAGGGAAAAAAGGTTTTGTAATACATTTGAATGTAAAATATATTTTTCAGATTATGCAACAGAATAATTAATTCAAAAAATAGACAATAGTGGCAACCCTAATGTGGATAATTGAATTTTCATAATGCAGTTCATATTATCAATCCAACTTTGGTTTTGTTGGTTTAAAAAAAGACCCAGATGTTCTCAATTGGCAGACATAATTTTTTTTCTTCAAATGTTCCTTTTTTTTAAATTTAAACAATTGCAAGTACATTTGAACATTTCTATTGTAACCACAGCCCAGAGGATGTGCACGGAGATGACAAAGCACAGTGTTTCTACGTTTTTACACCAAGTACCAAATATTTGGCTCTCCAAGTGGGCTACCACTAAAATGATATCTTTAATAGTAATAACAGTCTAAGTCAGTGTAACATAATGCACAGTTTGAATTTTAACACGATGCTCAAACTTCGGAAAAAGTACTGCATGTAATGATTCAATTCAACGTTTAGTGTCTAAACCGTGCCTAAATAATTGTGTTGAAAAGAATAGATGCAAATGCATTGAATTTAAGTTCATTCCAACTGAATTGTTTTAAACAAATGTAATGTACTGGACTAAAAAAAATGAAAATAATGAAGCCACTGAAACATAATTTAAACGTTTAATTCACTGATTCTTTCATGTACCACTCGGGGGAAGCCGCATAACACGAGTCAATTATCCACATTAGGGTTGCCACTATTGGTACGCCTACCGCACTTGGAGAAACACCCAAAATGCAATCAAGCATGTTTCATCGCTAGTCAGTGATTTGCCAGGCAGCAGAAAGTAAAAGATTTGTTCAAAAATGACTTCTTGTGATTGACTTATGTTGCCCTTATTGCACTGGGGGGAAAAAATAATGCTGCTGTCCGTTCTGTATAGAAAAGCAAGCTATGGTGGTCGGACTTACTCCATAAATGGAGGTCCTTTTCACTCCTAATAAGACATGCTTGTGATTACTGTACTCAGTGACAACAAAGCTTGAAGAAAAACAAGAAATCGGAAGGCCAGCCCCAGACATTGGTCCTCACAAGTCTCAATTCTGCGTTACCTGGTGGATGCCAGCCAGCATGTTTGCCCTCCATCTGGACTTGCGCTTTAAAGCAGATCAAGTGCGATTGTTGGTATGCGTTGCAAATGTGCACAAGCCGAGTCCCAGTGTAGGTGGTCTTGGATAGCCACCAAGATCACTTGGCTGTTCCGTAATGTGAAAGTAATTAGCAGGCAGCAGTTTTACACACGGCCGCTATGTGCGGAATGACAAGGGGCTATGTAGGTCAGCGGTGAGCTTTCGGTACATGGCGGTGTCAGTGCTTTTTGTACAAGCCTGTCGATGTCATGCATAATGTCCGATGGCAGCCACATATGTGTATCACTGGAAGTAGAACCGAACCACAACCCAAAGGTTTAAGTTACAACTTTGCGCTCAGGGTTAAAGTTGAATGTCAGATGAAAATGGGTTTGGATGGAGTTTAAATCCAGATTTATTCAGTTCCCAGCAGGCTCTTTGTTTGATGTCTTCACCCTCCGTCTCCTTCATCTGACATTCCGCACCCCCGCCTCTCCCTCTCCGATAAAGATCTGCCTCAGAGTAATGCTGGAATGTAGAAAATTGGTGTCACACATCAAGTTATGAACGTTAAGCTGCGTCAACTGTGGGTTGCAATGAGCTACATTTCCGCGGTTACATTTGCATTCGTAACTTTTTGGAGACCTTTTACTTGACAGAATGGTTTTAATGCAACTTACTTTCGACAATTTTTGTTTCGAATAAACACTACTTTTTCTCCGTTACATTGTACGACACTACGCTCGTTACTTGTAATGTTATCGAGATGTATTTATCATTGCTTGTGCGATCTGGTTTGGTTTGTCACTGCGAGTGACTCTATTTGACCAATCGAATCAACCTGCGGGGCAGTCACATGGCTTCAAAATGATCTCGGGGCAGCTTTGCCCAGAATCAAACTTTTCCGAGCGGTTTGTTTGTGTAAAACATGGCAGAAATCTGTGAACACCTTTGAAGATCGGCTCCAGCACACCCGTCACCTTAGTGAGGATAGGCGGTGTAGAGAATGGGCGGATGGATGGACGACAAAGATGTCATCTGTGTGGGAGGGATGGCAACTGGCAGCCGTGCAGCCCATGCATGAACATAATGTTTGAAAATAAATGTACTGTTCCTGATCAGGTTTAAGGTGTAGTAACAGTGTTCACCACTAGATGGCACACATCACTCAAGAGCCCCTCCAACGCAAAGACTGTACAGTGATCCCTCGCTATTTCGCGGTTCGTTTATCACGGATTCGGTGCATCGCGGATTTTTTCAAACATATTTATTAAAAAAAATAATAATATATACATTTTTTCCATATACATGGAGTACAGTACTGTATATGTTGCTCTATGTGACTTGCTGTTGCTTTGCAGCTTCTCCCGGACTGTTTCCGGACTTTTTGCGGACTTTAAAAAAAAAAAAATATATATATATATATATTTTTTTTTTTTTTTTTTTACCTGTATATGTTAATTGGTCGCGACTTCGTGGATTTTCGTTTATCGCGGGTGGTTTTGGTCCCCATTAACCGCGATAAACGAGGGATTACTGTACTTCTTTACAGAAGACAGCCGAACTGGTCAAGAAATTGTTGTCTTTCCATTAAAATGGAAAGCAGATTATATTTTCACCTAATTTACACACCATCTGCCTAGTTTGTCATGAAAGAGTTGAACCAAACTCCGCACCGATTTCAAAAGTGTCAAAATTTTTTTTTGTTTGTTTGTTTCACTGAACAGAAACAGTTTGTATGAAATGGATGAGGAATTACCAAATTTGTGTCCTCCAAAAACACGCTTCATCGTGTTGCTAACACGTATGGTGTCTTAATTGGACAAGCCGCTGTTGTGACAGATTACTTGAGATGCAGAGAGGACGCATCAGGGACAGACTTGACTGCCCTATGGTTGCACTGTTCTACACAGGTGAGTGATGTAAGAGTCCTTTTATTTTAGTACAATTTGGCCTCCTCTACCCATCTGCGGGTTAGATTAAATTCCTTTGTAGAGTGAGGACATGTGTGCGCGCGTGTGTGTGTGCGTGTTTAGCAAGTGTGCGAGTAAGGTGCGTGGCCTCTGTCACATCTGGCGGCCTGTGGTTTCTTTCATGACCTGCTAAATGAGGGGAAAAATACTCCCAGCTGCCCTCAGGAAAACTCACCTGGTTCAGGCGTTCTGCAGTTCTTGAGCTCACGCTCTCGTTTTTCCATTGTTCCTCCCCAAAATATGTGCACACGTCCCGGCATAACCTTTCACAAGAAGTCAGTGACCCGAGCCTCATGAATCAAGGTTGGATCTCAGCTTCTTTGTTCGTCATGACATTTTTCTAATATTGCACACAATTGGATGTATTTCTTCACTGTTTCACAGTGGTCAACGTAGCAATGAATTTAAGACTTGCGCAGAGTTTACGGAAGTAAATACGGCCCTGCGTGTTGGGCCCCCATCACATTTCGCGATGTGTAATTTCCCAAGTCCTTGCTTCTCACTCCTGTGTTTACACACAAACATCTCCCACCAGAAACTCCATCAAGGACATGAAAAGGTTGACAAAAAAGTGAGGGAGGAAGAGGTACCAATGTTGTGCCGGAATGAGACAATGTTGATGTCAATGTCGGCATTTCATGCCAACGTTGAGTAAAGATGACGGCGTCATGTGTTTCACATGCATTTCAAATTAACCAACCGTCTGTGTGACTGAACTTATTTATTTTCTATCATGACTAATGTTCCCTTGATGCGCAATGTTTCAAGTGGACTTCAATCACAGTCAAATATAACGTTAAAACTGTGCCGTTTTTTTTTTTTTTTTTTTCTTGGTGAAGAAGGAGCCAAACTGAAAGGCAAAAATATCATTTTTCCTGGTCAGTCGATGTTCTTTTCCTCATCTATGGTCACCAGCTGTGGGTCGTGACCGAAAGAACAAATTCACGGATAAAAACAGCCGAAATGAGTTTCCTCCACAGGGAGTCCGGGCTTGCCCTTAGAAATAGGTTGAGACGCTTGGTGAGCTGGGAGTCGAGTTGCTGCTCCTCAACATCGGATGGGGTGGCTTGGGCATTTGATTAGGATGCCTCCTGGACGCCTCCCTGGTGAGGTGTTCTGGTCACATCTCAATGGGAGGCGGTCCAGTGGACGACCCAGGGCACGCTGGAGAGACTATGTCTCCCGGTTGGTCTGCGAATGCCTTGGGTTCCTCCCGGAAGAGTTGGAGGAATTATATCTGGGAAGAGGAGACAATGGATGGATGGATTGTTACTCTTCACAAATTTGCAGATACAAAAACCATCGTGAGTGGTCTATGCCAAGCTCGTCTCTCTAGCCCACGGGCAGAGCACATTTGGCTTTTGATGAGGTGTACGGGTACATCAGATGAGTGCAACCTGATCATACAGACTGAGGTCGAATCAGATACAAATTGATGGCATCGAATCCTAGTTACGTCTGAAATTATCATTTTTCAGGAAACCTTAAAACGGCCTGTTCATTCGACCGCTTATGATTGCATTGTCATTGAGTGCAAGGCATTTTTAACTCTTTAGATTGGTCACCAATTTGGATAAATAACACCCACATGTATGGCCTGACCAGTAGTGTTATAGATTTGTAAAATGAATATACCAAATTGCGACATAGGAAGTTTTGGCCAGACGACAGCGATATGCACGACTCCTAGGTAGGATTTGAAAAAAAAATGGTTCTGTTCACTTTGCATGAAAGAAATCAGATACATGTCACATAAGGGCCAAAAAAGTGCAACTGACATGCCTCAGTGACATTTGAGGCACTTAGTTGCCTTAATTTAGGTGCTCAAGGGCACCTCAGCTGTGAGTACAGGTGGAGGGGATCGAGTCTAAGGGTTTTTCGGCCCCAAGCCGCATACTTAAGCACAGCTGTTCATTCTCCAGCAGAAAATATTCACGCACGTACGATGTTTTTAGCATAATCTCAGAAGAAGAACAGAACGACAGGCGGCGTGTAGCATGATTACAAGGTGCCTGCAGGCGCAGCAAATGCCTCTTTGCATTGGAACGTCATTTTCACCTTGGCCGCTGTGGGAAGAGCAGATCAGGACCAGCGCCCTTTCCTCCCACCTCTCACAGTAAAGCCGCACCCGGCATATTTCAGCTATCTGAAGTGAGCTGAGCTGCGAGATATCAACCTTGAGAGCTGAAAAGCAGCTTTTGTCTCCTACGACCCTCAAAGAGCTCGGGCTGCCTGCTCTATCAGCAAATCATAAACTATGCCGTACAGCCAGAAGTGAAGGGCTGCAAAAAGATGCAAGAGGCATGAAAACACTCAACATGAAAGCTTTTAAATGTAAACAGGCAGAATTAATACCACAAGAAGTCATGTTCAAATCCCGACATTGATTTTTACATGATGGGTGGGTTGGATGATGAACAGGAAGCTGATAAATGACAGTAAGTTGCTTCAAACATTTTAACATTGCTTGGAGTTTGGCAGCCCCCCCGACCAGGGAAGTCTCCTCCAAACAGCTTTGATATGTTATCTTACTTTCTATTCAGCATAGCTTTTAGTGCTGATGTCCTCCATCAACAGTTCACTGGAGGTAGCCATTGCTAGTCTTTCACGTCCTCTATCTTAGCATGTTTGTATTCTCTCTCTGTACAAATAGTCACCCAGCCTTCAGAGGTATGACCTGTTTTTTAGACTTTTCACCGTAAATTTGTTGAGAAATCTTTTTTTTTTCTCCCTTTTTAACCCCAATTCTTGCAACATTTGACCTGCAATGTACACCTGCATTTTTCAGCGCCCTTCTATTCAGGACCTGCCAGAAACACTGATTGGTTAGTGCAGAATTGTTGCATTTTTGTTCCAACGTGGTATAGGCGTTGTATGTATATACAGTGAATTACGTGGATTTTTATATAAGTAAAAATTATGTGTTATGTGATATATGCGTCCCAAAACGCTCAAAGCCTGAAGCTCATTATGTCTTCTTTAGACCATTTCATGTAAATACCAATGCACACGCTGCAGTGAGTTTGCTTCAGGGTGGTGTGCTGTAATGAATGGGAATATCCGTCTAACTATGGGTCCAACTCCTTAAAGTGTCTCAAAATAAGATCGAGAACGCCTACTGGCCCTTGGAGAGTTTTTCATGAGCTGGCACTGCTGGCAATTGAATATCCCTGGAGAGTAGGGAAATTAAAAAAAAAAAAAAAAGACAAGACTTCATCCAGGACAGGTATAGGCACCTTAAATGCTGGAGGGGGCCACAATTTTTCATCAGTGCTACTGGGGGGCCACATATGACCGCGGACTTCCTAACCAGATGTGACCATTTTAATATGGACAAAATACATGTGTAGTCTACATGCAAAATGCTCTTAATATATTTCATTTTTGATACTTTTTCACTGCATGCATAAACGATCTACTGTCCTAACCCAACAGCAAATGTTTGAGATAAACAACAAAATAACCACATTCCATACTGTTTTTCCTGCAACGGGCTCTTCAGCTTTAAAATTTAACGGTCGAGTATGCCACAAAATTGATGAATGAGAAACCAAGATTAAGTGCAAGATCTAATTTAGTACATGTTTTCACATAAATCGATCCGCTCAAAATGTTTATATTATTACAAATTAAAACTACAGCTGACCCCATGCATACTCACAGTTCAGCACCTTTGGATTCACATAGTTGCAGATTTTTTTTTCCTTTTTTTTTTTCAGTAATTTGTATCTTGGATTTTTTCAATTTTTTTCTGGGATGTTCCCGCACCCCCTTATGACCACATTTTTCATGGAAAACGTACATTGAATCAGTGCAGGCAGACAGTTATCCATTTCTGATTTAGGATCTATAAAGTCACCCTTACGAATGATGACCACAAATCAACACTTTTTTCCCCATGCAATCGATCGTCCAAAGCAACAAATACTGTAT
Source organism: Hippocampus comes (assembly GCF_001891065.2). Taxonomy (NCBI): domain Eukaryota; kingdom Metazoa; phylum Chordata; class Actinopteri; order Syngnathiformes; family Syngnathidae; genus Hippocampus; species Hippocampus comes. Next base: position 5,088,681 of record NW_017805467.1, on the reverse strand, counting down.
GTGGTGGACAGATCTGCTCCCAATGCATTTAAAAGCCATTCATTATTCTTAACCTCAGCCTTACTTTCCATATAATCTCAGAGTTAATATTGTTTGAATTAAAAAGATGAACTAGATCATACCATGATCAATCTGGCCAACATTCAATGTACCGTATTTCACAAAATTCATGTCGGGGCTTTATTGCAGTCTGTCGTATTGGGAAGTGAAACTTGACCAGTTGGCACAGCCGCCCAACAGTGAGGTACTAATTGTAGTTGATTTAGACTAAATGTTTAAAGCGAGCCAGTACTTGAATGGTCATGATTGGATAAATGCTATTGGAATTCAATTTACCAGTTACCTGAGTTTGTCATAGAATAACAAAGTTTTTCTGTTAGTTGAACCGTGGTGATTTAAAGTCAAAAGGCCATGAAAGACAAGCGGCTATTGTCATTTGAAAAGAAAAGCGGTTACATTTGTTGTCATAAGTCTGTCCCAATTACCAGCCTGTCGCACGAGTGTGTGTAGAGCTGAAACTACGTCACCATGGTTCCAGCAGAAACGTGCTGTTCGGCTGTACTTCCAGTAGTTATTTACACAAGAAGCGATTTCAATGTCAAATGTTTAAAATTAGAATTCAGAGCAAGTAAATTCACATTTTGTTTTTTTTTCCTTCATGAAAATATGTTGTCCTCATGCAAAAAGCATTTGGACAATTGGAAATGCTCAGCTTTTTTTCTGAATGATAGTTTAATGCTGATTCTTAAATACGAATTTTTTCCTTCATGAAAATACGAAAGATAGAATCGGATAGTGAACCAGTAAGGTGTATGAAAGGGATTCATCTAAAATATTTTATGAAGAGGTGGCCAGGGAGCGTTGATCCATGAGGTTGGGTCTGAATTTCTTCTTTTTAAAATCTGTTCAAAAATAAATAAATAAATAAATCGGCAAGTGAAAGTATGTGGCGTTATTAGAGGCGACTGTGATAAAATGTCAAACACCAAGTTAGTTTTGAGCTTTCAGGGCAAAAAAGGGACCAGCAAGACGAACTTAGAGCAGCATTATGCATTCAGGTCGCAATAACAACAGGGCAGCAGGTGGGCTAATTTTTGCCTCGTTCATCCACAAGAGAAACAGCAGCACCGATGTCTGTCAGCAGGATTACGACAAAACTATCAGGCCAATTTTAATGAAAGTTGATGTCCAATTGAATGTGACTCGTTTCAAGTCAGAACCATTTAGCATAAATGTATGTTTTGGGTTGCTCTTGGAGGTGTGAGCCACATAGTGTTCATGGAGATGCCTGAGTTCCAGCCTTTTAACTGTGTCCACAATCTTGGGAGTCAAAGGAGATGATGAAAGAAGCAGCTCAAGCAGAAAGTGAGGGAAAGAGGTTAAGTGCAGGCAGGAGTTCCATGGCAGACCCTTGCCCGCCCCCTGCGCTTTTTTGTTCTTCTCCCTAGCAGCGCTGGTCCACTGAGAATAAGTTTAGTTAACAAATAGACCCTTGCAAGTCATTTCCTGATTTCTCCGTTAGCATCTTTTGTTGGGTTTATTCATTGGATCTGATCAAGTCTACCACATTTCCACCTTTTATTGCAGACCACTTTGGCACAGTTCCCCCCGACATCAATTTCATTCAAAGAAATTTTGTCTGGTGATGGAGTGAGCTTCTTTCCTTATTTATAGCCACTTATCATGAATCAATCACATTGTGTTATATTTTGACTTGTGATTCCCTAATCAGGTGGGAAAAAAAAACAACACTTCCGTCACATTGCAAATTGGACTGGAACTTTCTCATTTCCTTTTGTTTTCCCATAGGCTATAATCAGTGGTTACGTACTGTACATAAATGCCACTTGAACAAAACTTTGGGTTCACATTTTCCTTTCGTAACATATTCCAACACACTGTGATACTCGTGGCATCACAGGACCACGCCATATGAAGAAAGCATTTGTTTATAATCTGTATAGAGACTGAAATAGAAGCGATTGTTTTATTTGACAGATTTTCCCAAAATGGGATTTATCGAAACCTGTGAAAATTTGGTCATAAGAAATCATTTGATTGTAAGGAATTTTTCACACCCTTAATCAATTCAAAGTCAAAATGTCATTCACGACATGGCTGCAACCAGTCAGATATGCTGTCGAAACAGGTTTGTGGTGCAAAGAAACTTGAAACAAACTATGAAAGTGACCATTAATTTGCCAATTTTCCACAGATTTTTCCATTGAGCAGAAAACCCCTCAATAAAGTCTGCACATTTAAAGCACCATGACTATTTGTCTGCACATGAACAAGCATTATGAAGCATACACCATCAATCAATCACAATTTCTCCTTGCTCATCTGGTGACTGCTGTGATGCTTTAGTTTTATTCCAAAATGAATTGCTCCTTCATTCAACTTGCTGTCTCAGCTTTCTAAATAATGATGCCTATGATTTCTCTGACTCACACACACTTACAAACATCCCCTGACTTCTTGTCTAGTCAGTGAGAAACAAGTGTGACCCAAGTCTTTTCTAGAATAGAGCAATACAGATAGGCCTCCATGGATAAGGAGACAACCCGAGAATAGTAACAATGACAGTAAATCACTGGACTGTAACACTAAAGGGAATACAGTTTCTCTGTCCAGACTCCAGTCAACCATCATATAGATTGCACTCTATTGCTAAGACTATACTGTGACACTGTAATCTGCAATTAATGAAATGTCTCACTCAGACAGTCTGATATGGAGTTCTCTATTTAAGTTTCAAAGATACATACGCACGCGCGCACACACATACTCAAAAGCCAGACGGCGATAACTAGGTTGCCACTCCATTCCTGACCAACTGCCTTAAGAGGTGGTCTTCATGATAAGCTATCACCCACAGAACAGAGGCACCATGCCAGACACCAGTTGTTTAAAAAAAATAAAAATAAAAATGTGATTTTTTTTTTTAATACAGTAATCCCTCGTTTATCGCGGTTAATGGGGACCAAAAGCACCCGTGATAAACGAAAATCCTCGAAGTAGCGACCCCCCCCTCCTCCATATAGGTACATGTACATAATATTTATAAGGCCAAATTTAATGGTACACATGCATGTAGAAGTACATTTTGAAGTGATTAACATGACTTAATGCTGTATACTATTAGATTTAAACATGTATAAGTTAGGTTAGTCTATGAATAACAAAATACAGTAAACATATAAAAAAACATTTTTTTTAAAGTCCGCAAAAAGTCCGCAAACGGTCCGCGAGAAGCTGCAAAAGTCAGCAAAACAACAGCGAGTCACATAGAGCAACATGTACAGTACTGTACTACATGTATATGAAAAAAAACCTTTAAAATGTATTTATTTATTTTTGTTTTTATGAATATGTTTGAAATTTTTAAATTCTAGCAATACCTCTTTATCTGATAATCTCTGAAACAATTATGACAATACCAGGTCCGTGTGTCTCAGCTCATCCTATGTTGCTTCACATTTTTTTCCGGTTCTAGATTCTTGTTTGACTAAATGACGAATGGAAGAATGAAAATAAAAATCTACAGTGATCCCTCGCTATTTCGCGGTTCGTTTATCGCGGCTTCAGTGCATCGCGGATTTTTTCAACAGGAACTAAAAGTCGAAGACTCTTCTTATCTTTAAATAGGGTTTAATTTAATCTTGACTCTCATGTAATTTGAGTCCCTCGGATTGAAAAGATGCTCCAGGCATTTTTTCCCCTTAACTGCTCGCTTATTAACGTGTACACAATCAGGAAGAAGTCAAGCCAACCACGACAACAATTCTTCATGCAATACTTAACGGTAATATGCCGCCAATGCGCTAAGAAGCCCAACTTCAAAAGAAACCTGACCAAATATTTAATATATGGACATCACTGCTTTGGTATACTTTTGAAGTTGTTCTCAACAGCGGATCGCGGCGTAATAGCTTCCTTGACTCGTCTTTGATCCTATGTTTGGGGAGGTCGTTGATAGCCGTCACCAACTGTTGCTGGTTTTTGCCAGCGACAGCAAAATGTTGTCCTGAAATGTTCAATTGCTGATTAAGGGCGCTAAAAATAATTTTAAAAAACGCTTAATTACGCTACCACTGTATTGTACGGTGCCTGTTGCCAGACTTTAGCAATAGCAGTGCTACCCCTGATAGCAAGGCTGGAAGAGCTCAAGTTAATAGACCTAATTACTCTGCACACTTTGATGCTGACAGCTCGACGTTGCCTTTCGCGTTGTTCACTTTTTAACAAACCAGGCTTACTCCAGTGTCTTGTTTTAGGTGGAAAAATTTCTACTGTGACTTTGACGTCACTTTGCCTCATAGTCCAAAATTTATGGGGAGATATTTATCTAAATTCTCACTGACGTTTCTAGAGAAAAATAGCGTGTCGCTATGTTCAGTTTAAATTTAAGTAAAAGAAATATTGATGATCTAAAAACTTTAATCAGCTGGCCATTTATTATTGAGTGGAAATGGCTTTTTTTGTATTGTGTATCTTTACAAACCAAAAAAAGATATTCTTTATTTTTATTCGAATCCATTCATTGTTCTTCTTTTACTTCTCGTATTTGTAAAAAAATAATTGCTGCACTTAGATGACAAATCATGCTCTGAGAATGCTGCTACCACTATTTCTTGGTGAAAATTGAAATATGAACAAGTCAAAGGTCCAGCAGGCTTCTGAAATTAATTGTTTGAGACGTGAGTGTCCGCTGTATATCATTCCTATTTGTAGTATGTGAATATTTTCCACCTCTCTGGTTTCAATCAAGCTGCATGCAGTGTCTATACAAATACACTTTAATACGGTTGTTGTGAAAAAGTGACTCGGACGAAAGAAGAAAAAAAACGCAGATGAATCTTTTTGAGGCACTGAACGACTCAGCTGACTGCCCAATATACATTAACACATGTTCTACATTTGTTGCCAGCTTAATCAGAACTTGTGATGAAAAATCGGACAACTCAAAGACAGACAAAACACGAACAACTCAGGAGTTAAGTAGCTTTGTGGTTTATGTGTACACGAGGCTGAGCACATCCTATCTGCACTGCCGGATTATAGATTGCATACTTGATGTTCCATGAAGCAGGCAAATGTGCAGAGTGAGGTAGAAGTTAAACCTGATCAAGTGAGGGAAGCGTGAGGATGAAGGCCTGCACCTGGACTCATTGTGATACGGAATTGTCAGGGGGGAGTAGCAACGGGTGGTGTTGAGCTTATGACTGCTCCACTCCGTTTGAGGAATGACTTTTCCTTGACTCAAAGTATGTGATCCCAAGTGAGCCCGGGGATATCCTCTGTTTATGCTCGGGCACAAACCCAAAGATTAGGCTGCATGGTATTCACCTGATTAAAATGACCTCCTTATGTAGACCTTGTTAATGGGTTTCGGGCAACGGGCATGACTTTTTATGACCTGGATGTATGAACACTTGCGTCTGTGTAATTAACTGTCCTCGTCTTTTGCTCCGAGTGAACTGAATTTGTAGTGTTGAATCAGTGATTTTTCCAGAACTAGCAACCTCACAATAATGAATAAATCACAAGGGAGACAGCAAGACAAGTGTATGTATGCTAAAGTGCAGTTGTACAGGCCCGGTGAACAGATTTAGCAGTGATGGGTCAAGTCCCGCGGCGGAGTACCATCATCCGTCAGAGGTACTCATCAATCAAAATGTCTCCATGCCTCTTCAGCCTGCTTGCTCTCATATTACCTTCTGCTCCAGTATGACTCCCAGTATTTATCTCCAGGACTCTTTAGCTTCGACCTCTTTGCAACTGAGATATAAAAGCGACAAGGAGGAAGCTGTTGTGCATGGTATGTTGTCAAAAACAAAGCAACACAAGAAACCTGTTGAATCATTTGAACACGTCGCACCCAAGTGATCAAGTGGAAAGCATGAAAATGCGAACAGAGTTCCCACGTAAACATTAGCAGTTTAGTCGCGAATAACTTGTCGGCAGCCACCGGATGAAAGCAACATTTGCATGATGCCGTATGTAGAATATCATCACTGACAAATTATTATGTTATTTTGTTATGTTATTATTCCTGATTGGTCCATTTCTTAGTAGTTCGCTGTTATTTTATTTTATTCTACATTTGTTTTACAGTCGAATAATACAGTTTGAAATGAATGATAAAATGGTTCCTGACTCGATAATTATCCGTGTTGTCAGTATCAGTGCTTTAAAACCGACAATTTAAAAGCAATTAAAAAATGGTTATCGGTCCGCAACAGCATGTATTCAACTGGTCGTGACACAAAAAAGGTTGGGGACCACTGGTTTAAAGTAATGCGGTGCTGTGACGGATTTCCGGCAGAAGAAATTTGAAGTGTATCCACACCATAGCTAATTAAAAGAGTGAATCCACGAATTGTCTTTGTTGAATTAACAGCCATTACCTCCAACACCAGTTCCATAACACAAGATGGGTGAACCGGAACTACAACTAGCAAGAAGTCACTATGATTGGAAATGTTGCATTTTATTCATCACGGAAACCGACATGCTCAGATTCCTGACGCTTGTGACCAAAAACAAAGGCAGCGGCATAAAGTGATTACATTGCCATAATGAAATGCTGTCAAAAATTTTGGTGCAACTAAATTTGGCGCTGGTGCAATCAAGTTCGCCATCTCCATCTTGCTCACCCGGAATGCACAGTCTTTATCCTCCATGTACTTGGACCCTTTCAGTGCTGTGTGTCGCCGCTTGGTTCGTCTCTAGCTCGCATTGTTGTGCGTGTGACTCATACTGCCCCACTGTTTATGCGGACAAGCCCTGGCAATGTGACCTCCGGTAGCGCATTTTTAACACACAACGGCCATATTTCTTTAGCTCCATCTGGTGCATGCTGGGTGCCAAACTGCACCTTCATAATGTTATCCTCAGACGCAGTTGTGCGCATGTTTTCAACATCCTTATAACGACAGAGTTGTGTTTTAAATTCAGCAAAAGTCATTTTATCTTCACTCTGAGACACATGTATTGCAAACGGCTCCAATGTCTCTGGCAGCCCTTTCACAATCGCGGCTATTAAAAGTCCATCACTGACCGTCTCTCCTGCCTTTCTCAATGCAGTGATCGCAGTTTCTGCTCTAATTACATATTCAGTCACATTCTCTTTGGGTGACTTTTCCAGTGAAGTCAGCTCTGTAATACAGATTTATACCTCTGGTTAGCCCCGGAGAATCTTTAGGGCCTGGCGTCCGTCATCTGACGTGTTACCAGTGTCAGGCTCTTGTCATCCAGGAATTAAATGAGCTTCACATAGGCCTTGGTGTTTTTCTCCTCATCATCATCCTCATTCTCTGCAGCGGGTTTGTTCAAAATAGTGTCCTTTAGCCCCCTGCAGTCACAGGTGGCCCGACAACAGTGCCTCCCAAAGTTTATAATTTCTCTCGTGACCATCAAACACAATCCTTGCCCAGCAGCTTCTCGTCATTGCTCCGCTGTCCTTTTTACCCATGTTGGCGGGCTACTCGAACTCACTTCTCAAGTGCATGCATTGAACGTTACGACTTTCACCTGGCTGGTTGATTGAACTCAATGTGTGTTAGGATTCTGGGGCCATAATCTGCTGGCAGGGTCTAGGTTTGCACAGCGTTCAACGTTACAACAGAGCACAAGTCTTTGTTCTTTGCATGAACAACCACTTCACGGGTACTCGCACTTTTATTTTCACGTCATTCATTCATTCATTACATCATGTGACAGTGTAGAGACCACGTCACAGTGGCTAACAACTTGCCATAACAACAAACAAACAAGTGGACAAACCATATCAAAAAAAATATATAATGAGCAAAACGCTCAACAGAATAAACACTGGGCAGGGGCGGGTGTTGCGTCAGGGATCCTCAGCAGCGTCCTCCCTTCCAGCCCTATTGCACCGGCCCGGGGATATCGTCAGCCACTGCTCGGCGCCAGCACCGAGAAGTCCACCCAGCATGCTCAACCAAGCATGCTTGGAAGTGCGAGGCTTCACCATCGCTACAATATACAGAAACTGTATTTGTTTGGCTTGGCGGCAGGCGAGTCTCGCTTGCCTCCAAACCTGGAAATTATTTTTGGCGTGTGTGAAGAAAGCATGTGTGAGTGGGTGACGTCATTACGCTGGTGTGCATGAACTGCTCAGTTCAAGCGCCCCATGGAAAAAACTCTTCTAGTTCAGCACAGTCAGAACTTAGAATCACGCTCTTCGGAACCAAAACATGACACCATTTGATATCGCGTGAATCGGTGAGCGGGAGTCCCGACCCAAATCGGTCCATACACCAAAAAGTACTGAGTTCGGTTCCCGTCCCGAAACATAGTGAAAACAAATCTGTATTGGGGAAAAAAAGTGTTAAAAATTCGATGTAAAATGGGACAATGGAAGGCCTTTCTCCACTTGGCGCAGTACATTAATGAAGCCATATGGTAGCTTCTGGAGCGTGCATGTTCCCAAAGAAACTGGTGTATGGTAATTGGGAAGAAAGTGCGAGTACGCCATCAGGCGCAGCCCGGCCACAAAGCTTTGGTTCTTGCGCTTAGTCAGACTCGTACATTGCTGGGATGTACTGTACGTCCACATCTGCCACCGCGGCTTCAATGAGTGACCATGTACGCAACCACAAAATACGTGTGTGCACATTCATTTCCGAGCACAGCCATCATTCAAGATTTTCTTGTCAATCTTTGGGAAAAAAAAATTTAAAAAAAACTTTCCACAGATAAAACGGCACTAATGAAACCATCTGTGTCAAATCAACATGCATGTCAGCTATTTGTACAGACATGGCATGCTCCTGAATTCAGAAACCGTTTTAATAAATCAAGTGTGTGTTTATGTGTGTGTGTGTGTGTGTGTGTATATATATAAATAATAGCGGCCCGGTGGTCCAGTGGTTAGCGCGTCGACCTCACAGTGCAGAGGTCGTGGGTTCGATCAAGCTCTGGCCTTCCTGTGTGGAGTTTGCATGTTCTCTCTGGGCCTGCGTGGGTTTTCTCCGGGCACTCCGTTTTCCTCCCACATTCCAAAAACATGCATGGCAAGCTTATTGAACACTCTAACTTGTCCCTAGGTGTGAGGGTGAGCGTGGATGGTTTGTTGTCTCTGTGTGCCCTGCGAGTGGATGGCAACTGGTTAAGCCCGAAGACAGCTGGGATAGGCTCCAGCACCCCCCGCGACCCTTGTGACGATAAAGCGGATCGGAAAAATGGATGGATATATCATAATAAAATGAATGGGCATCCACTTTATGGTGATAGCCCCCACACACACGTTTGAGCATCCGAACCTTTGTTCTTGAATCAATCAACACTTACTATAATGGTCATTCAGACGATAAACACACCCACGCACGACCATGATGGTGTAATCTCTTCTTTATCATAACAATATTCCATCTTTGTTTAGTTTACTCAATAGCGCATGGAACATACCGTGTACGTGGAAGATTTCTGAATTTGACACCTCCCAGAGGAGGACACTGGGAGGAGTGGGAATGTCAAGACAAAGACGACCAGTAGCGAAGGAATGCTGGCATCCTGCTGAGCTAATCCTAGCTGGAAGAAAGGGGAAAATGTGGAAAGTAAGGCGTGAGGGAGGAGACATGTAGATGGCAATGGCACATCCGAGGGCTTGGGCAGAAATGATTGCTTGAGAAAACTCCTGGTCTCATTCACTCAATCATGTTTGTGCTCTACTGCTTTCGGGTGTTCTTTCTTACGCTGGTGGTCCAACTCGTCTCTGTTCTGTCATGGAGACATTTGAAGTTAATGAGACCGCTGTACTCTTTCAGAGGTGAAGTCCTTAAGAGATCAGCTTGTTCTGCATGACCCAGTGCGTACTTTTCTTCTTAGCCCAGAGGGAAGTGAGTAAAGCCATTTTTTACCTTCAGGGGTAGCTGAATTGATGACTTAAGATTTGAAACAACTACCGAGCGTGGCATATTTGGAGTCTTTTTTTTTTCTACACAGCACATAGGTTGTAGAATATCGTTATTTTCTATTCATAAAGTGAGGGTGGGATTTTTGATTTATAGCAAATCCTCAAAGGAAAATGTGTCATTGAGTGCAGAAAAGCGTTGAAACAGTTATCTTGGTCGCCTCCGATGGGAACCGGACCACTCAGGGCTAGTCGAGCATAAACGCACAGATGCAATGGATCGGAAAGCACATCTTGGGTTTTTGATTCTTCACCCGTCATACAGCCACCTTTCAAACATACAACGGGAAACTGCTAGTTTCATGATACATGCAAGGGATTGTGTCTTCAGAGCGAGCCAGCATGTTGCCTCTCTGGCTGAATCCCAACCATTTCCTGTGCCGCTTCCTGCGCAAGGCCGCCTGGTTTTGTCCTGTCTGGTCCAAGCTTGAAACAATTTTAAGTGACTCGAGGGAAATCACCTCCCTCCAACGTACGCTCGGGGTCATTTTTCATAACTCTTTTAAAGTGCTGACAGAGACATTAAACAAAAAAGGCAGCGTCACTGACAATGACGGATGAATGCAAGTTTGGGAAAAAGATCACAAACTGCGCAAAGATTATTGGATTCAAAGGGGAGAAATGAATCGCAGGTGATATTGACAGAAAGCATGCTTGTTACAAATGAGAATAACGTCCATGGTTCAAGCATGTTTGAATGGGGCCTGGTCATTATCAAAAGGATATTAAAAACATTTGCTGCCTGATTTATCGATTTTTATTTTTCTTCTCATCTGTACTTACTTTTCATCCAGCCATCCATTTTCAACATCTTATCCTGGAGTCATTCCCAGCTGAGTGTGGGCATGAAGTTAGAGTACATCCTTGATCGGTTGCCAGGATATACTTTATATAGACACCAGCAATCATTCACACTCAAATGCTCACTTCCAGTCACCGTGCCGGAATCGATGCCATGCTGGTTGCCCGAAAGGCAGCTACAAGTGTAATTACCAGCGACAACCTTTCTATTCGAAGTTCTACGCACATACGGATGATTATAAAGGTTAAAATGAGAAACTCTGCGGAGACATTAAAGAGAGAGTTGAACATTTTAGCACTGAGTAGTCCAGGTGGATTGTTGTAAGAGACGGAAAGTGAAGATAACTTGTTTATGATCCTACCACTTTTCTTTCCTGACAGCCCGTCTCACAGAAAACAGAAGTCAGCGTTTCCCTTTCCACTCCGTCTCTGCTTTTCCTCCTTCATTTCTCTGTCTGCCCTTTTGGAAATCTGCCCTTCTTAATGTTTTTTCTCTCTGGAAATGTGTCTTACTCAAATCCCCAAGGCCTCCTCATTTCAAGTTATCTCCTCACTCAAGGCCAGACATTTTTTTTTTCCTCAAAACTGAAAAGTTATGATCCATATTTGAAATGATTCAGGGTCTGGTAATGTATCTTTAATTAATTTGCGGGTTATTCACGCACCAATTACGGTATTATAGTCCAGGGCGTAGGGCTGGAATCTAAGCTAACTAGCAATCATATGAAGTGTGCTCATAAATTATGGAAACATGGAAAAGGAGTTACCAGTAAATATTGCCTTTTGTTAACTATCCAATTGTTGAAATTATTTTGCAATGCAGAAAAACAAGGGAATTCTGAGTCAGTCAGCAGTGTCTCATCTTATATTAATTTTAAATCAGAGTTAACATCGTCATTTCAAGACACAAATTATATTCATGCTTCCTTCTTGGGACCCAAACTTAGCATTATGCATTGCCACTGATAAAAATTGACTGTTGCTGTGTATTTGTTTCCATCCCTAAGTTTGGTAAAAGGCTGCCTTGAAACAAAGGGGATGAAATCAATTAAAGCAGGAGTCGAGGTTTCAGAAGAAAGAAATATGGCTGACAAAGATTGATTGTGAATGAGCTCAAGTGCTTGATTGTGAGAACGAGGGCGGTGTAATTATAGAGCCGATGCCGAGAACAATCTAAGCATTGTCAACAGGACGCATCAGTTGACGGGCCGATGATGGACAAATGGAAGTATTTGACATAGCCTCCGACTCTGCATCACTAAAAATGAATATGTTAATATTGAATAATAATAATAATAATAATAATGATGATATTTTAATAAGGTCACTTATTGGTGGGCGAGTGGAAGACTGACAGTTGTTTGTTTTTGACCCCTTGCTCAGAGGTCCTGCTGTGGTCTTCTATAGGGAGAAGGCCTCCTGTGGAGGGGGCTGGGCAAGGGTTATCAAAGGACAAAGAGTCTTTTGGTGTGCTGACATTCGGACAGGTCAGACACCTGTGTGCGTGCGTGTGCGTGTGTGTGTGTGTGTGTGTGTGTGTGTGTGTGTGTGTGTGTGTGTGTGTGTGTGTGTGTGTGTGTTGTGACGCGTTTTTGTGCTGTGACACAGGAATCCCTCCCTTGCATGTTGTTACGTGTTGGTTCACACAGCCATTGAGTCAGCGTGAACAGAAAAGTGTGGATGGAGTGTGAGTATTTTATATTGTATGTGTGTATCTGTGCACTGATGGGCCACTGATGAGGGCTGCTGTGTGATAATAGTGACAGTGGGAAATGTCAGCGTCCTGCTTTGTTCGATTTACATCTGGAATACACCTCTAACAGGAGCACGAGGTATTTCATGTAGGATTTTAAAGTTTATATTCTCTTTGCAGCCACGGTGTTCCTGGAAAACAGAACAGGAACTGTAAAGTGCCAATGTCAGTACTTGGGACTTCCCGTCATAAAATGAGGCATTAAAAATGAGTCCAAAGACCAGTCTTTTTGAGAGCGAACAATGAATCGTATTTTGTTTAGTCTGAAAATTGAAATGGTCTTCCTTGAGACATGCTACTAAACGTGTGGCACTTGCGGATGGTTTGATTATAACTGGCCAGCTAATGGCAGAGAGCTGCCAAACACACTGTAGTGCAGTGCTCTCTGCCCACCCCCAACAAAAAGAAAACAATTGGCCCCTACTATTTGAGAAGGACTTCTGGACTGCCACATCCATACATTATATACCAGGGGTCGGCAACCCAAAATGTTGAAAGAACCATATTTGACCAAAAAAAAGGAATAACAAATGTGTCTGGAGCCGCAACAAATTAAAACAAACTAAAACACATGCTGTATGTATCTATATTAGCCTACGACAGTATCAAAATGACTAAGTTGGCTTCAAATACACAATGAGCATTCCTGATCAAACATTTTTTTCCCTGCAGGCATCCTGTAGAGCAGGGGGGCCCGCCCTTTTTTGACCAAAGCTCTTTTTCGATCAACCAGCCTCCCGCACGCACGCACTTACACATGCATGCCATAATGAGCAACAGCCATAACGGCTGCTAAGATGAACGAGGCACGGGACGCACTTTTTCAGCGTGTTAACTTTCGTAGCTGACGTGTATCGTTTTAAAATGCTTCTCTCGGTCCTTCAGATTGCCATTCTTTGCCAGTTCCCTCTGTGAATTGGACATGAAACGCAGTTTCTTCGTACAACAGCCACCTGCCTGGCATCCCGCCCCGCTAATAGAAACGTGTGTCGCAGGCGGGATGACGCAAATCTTCGTTGACAGAAATGTTGAAATGTAATATTTATTCGACACGTTTTTACAGCATTGCAAATTTTAAAAGAATATTTGTCTTCCTAAAGAAACCATATTAAAACAAAAAATATATATATTTTCACTCCCCCATCTTTTTCCATTTTTAAACATTTTTAAAAAGCTCCAGTGAGCCACTAGAGCGGGGCTAAAGAGCCGCATGTGGCTCTGGAGCCACGGGTTGCCGACCCCCGTTATATACCTACCACTGTTCTGAATGTATTTTTGTTGGACAAGCATTTGACACTTTTCCTGTGATGGACTATCAACAACCAATTAGTCATTCCCCCCACCCCCCCCCTTTTTTTTTTTTTTTTATCTTACATTTATTCTGAATGTAGTACTTTGTATCTATCTGAACTCCGGTTCCAAAACCCGTGTCGTTTTTGAGCAGAATAAAGCAGCCTGGAGTACAACTGTGTAGTTTTGTGTGGGCGGAGCTAAATGTGCCAACAAAACCAAACCACCGAATTAGAACTCAACTGCATCAATCAGTTTTTAAAGTGAAAATACACTTTTAGTCATCTTTCCAAAATACGAAACTGACGGAATGTCCACTTGTGGAAAAATCTTTAGATCTTTGAGGCCAGCTCATGAAAAATGGGGGCAAAATAAGAAAGTGATGTATTTACATGTCTGTTCAGTGCATATAATTAGGTCCTCTACCGGCTACTTTTATATTTCATATTTCATTCGTGCCGTGTACAGATATGACGTGACACAATTTATTGTTCCCTTGGGGATGTTTTTACTTGGGCACAGTGTTTGTAGCCGTCCCAAGTCTCTCTCTCACACACACACACACACACACACACACACACACACACACACACACGCACACACGCACACACACACACACACTTTCACAAAATATAATCACGTTGTGTTGCTTAAAAGATTTAGTAGAGTTATTTTTACACATGCCGTTTGTTCACTTCCTTCTCCGGATGTCCTTGCCAAATCTGAAGTCAAATGCCGGTCCTGAAGAAAGCTTATCATTTTGAAGAACCACTGAGGTCATGTACATGAGCCTTATCATTATCATCTCTGTTTGCCTTGTCATATAAAGGTTTCAGTCTTGTGAGATTAGTTATTAAACTCAACAGGGAACATTCCACATCCACAGGGATCACTTTGGTCTTGCGTCTCTCCCCCTCCTGCCAACGCACACATGCACCAACCCTTAAGTCTCTCTCAGCTCTACCTTTTCCTGTATTTTGTCAAAATAACCGATCTGTTTTACTTCTGTTTAACATTTTTGAAAGCTTGGAAATGGGAAGACTTTACCTTTTGGTACTTTTGAGAAATACACAGAATAACTTTTCCAGGTTTCGTCAATTGGTTGATTTTTGTTTCCATTTTTCTGTCCAACTCCTGTTTGGAGCCAATTACAGTTTGGATTCTTGTCTTTTTTTTTTTTTTTGCACAACATTGTACACCATTAGCAATGTTTAGATTGCTGCTGGTATTTGTCTCATTTTCTAAACATAATCATACAAACCTTAGTTTGTTTCCAAGTTGTTTCCCAGCGTGCTCTCAGTGGTGGTAGCCATCAATACTGCTTTCTGGGGAACATTGATGGATTTGGTATGTTATTGGGAGAGACGTGACTTTTCAGCCCCGCTGCACATGTGTGCCGGTGGATCAGAAGCAGTGTTGGACAAGTTCTTCAAAAATGTAAATGTTACTAATTGCATTTAGGAAAAATAGTTTATTTCCAATATTCTCTGCAGAGTGATAAATGACTTCTTACTTCGAAGTTACTTTTTTTTTTTCCTCAGTTGATAGTAATTCCTCATAGAGTGGGGGTGGGGCGCACATAAAGTATAATGGCGCCTCTGTTGCATCTGCAAAAGCGGTTACTATGGAAACATGAATGAAAATATCGTCACGTCATAGAAAAATTAAATGACCCAAATCTTTACTCGACATGACGCAAAGTCATTTGTTATGCCTCATTGATTTAAATCCTGTGTTACAACGTGTGTCCACAGAAAAATTGAACCAAACAGTTACATTTTTGTGAAATTAAACATGTTAAAAGCTTACACTATTTCAATCATTTGGAAATAAAGTCCTCTTTCAGAATGAGGTATAACAGCTACCGGACAAAGCATGTTTTGAAATGAAGTATTTTGGAACCTGAGCATATATCCTGCCCTGATATAGCAGGTATAAAATTGCATCAAGACAGCAAGAAGGATTCAAAATCTGGCTCATTTCAGTCACACAGAGACGCTACACCTTATAACCTATTATTTTGGTTTTAAATGTTAACAGTCTGAAAAGACAAAACATATAGGCGAACATGAGCTGCAAATTTATCATCTTATCAATGGCAATAATGAACTACTGCGGGCATCTAGCCTTGACTTTGGCCTAAGGCTCTCTACAACTACTCCATCCCACTGAAGTATTTGTTGTAGCGCAAGAGGAGAAGCTGCTGAAAGTGTTCAGCGTGTTGTGGTGAGCACGAGTCCAACACTGAACAGTCTTTCGACTGGTGCGCTCGATGGTGTTGCGGCGTTAAAGCGGAGTGCCATTTTTTTTTATTTTTTTTTTTAACTCAGTGGTGAAGGCTTTCCATAACAGGGGAGATTTAAGATAATCTATTACTTCTGTTTCCACACGGACATGGGTGCGTTTGAGTCATCAAGCTGTGCAGCAAAAGAAAAAAAATCATCCCCACAGGGGCGGCGGCAGCAGACTGGATGAGGACCACGCTTCTGGGCTGGAGGCTCCTCTGAGAAGGCGCAGCACTCGGTAGTGAGCAGCAACTTAGTGTAGTCTTTCTTATTCTTAGCATTCAATCACGTCTACTTATTGGGATGATCTACCATTAATTTGCCATAGGCACATCATCCACCCAACAATCTTTTTTTTTTTTTTTGCTAAAACGATGCCCAGTTGCGTGTGTTGTTTTGCCCATCCTAATATTTCCTTTTGTAATTACATTGTTAACCCCTCTACATTCTCAAAATTTCTTGAAAATATTTTCTAAATCTGAATATTGGTACAAAACAGTTATTGGTCACGCTGTTGGTCGTAAACAGTGATTACCATATGTTCTTCATGGTGCCAAGATAGACAAGTAACCTGTCTTTTGTTTTTCTTCTGAGTAGTTCAATGGAAAAAAAAAGGAAAATCAACACCATTGCTGGGTGTACTTGGAGACTGTGGCATCATTTAAATTAAATGTTAAGATGGAGGCCGAACGCATATTGTTCACTGAATATTTAGAGGATGTTAACTTAGTGGTGTGCTAGAGGCCTCTCCAAAATTTTCAAGTTTCCCATCCTGACAAAATACTTGCCAGAACAGTCCCAATAGCTATTTACATCTAACACATTTGAACAAACATATATCACTTCTACTTTAACGCAAAACATTATGACAAAGTTTTTACTAAGTTCCAATTGACTGAACATCGTAAAATGTTTTCCTGTAAATACTTTTTTGCAATTTCATCATCGAGTAGAAGTATAAACAAAAGATAAAGGAAAACACAAATGTCGCATGAAGTTTTCCCGCTTGATGCATCATTATGAAGAGTTTCGGGTTTCCTTCTACAGTGGTACCTCTACTTATGAAATTAATTGGTTCCGGAAAAAATTTCTTAACTGGAAAATGTTGTAAGTAGAGACGCGTTTTCCATGTAAAAGTCCTAATCCATTCCAAGCTCCCCAAAATTCAGACATAAATGTTTTCCAAAGGCTAAAAATGCATTCAAATATGTAACAAATATATGTTACAAATTGGATTATTGCACAATAAATGAGAGTTGTGCATTATGTAAAAAGCAAAGAATAGAGTAAAGAATAAAAATGATGGTCATTTAACTGCGTCCTCATCCGTGTATTTTGCCTGGCGTTTTGTAAAAAATTTGCAAAGGGTGTCTCGTTTTTTTGCCCGCTTTAGTGCATCTTCTCTCTCAGAAGTGTATTTTGCCTGGCGTTTTGTAAAAAAATTCCAAAGGCCGTCTGCTTTTGTCAGCTTTTAACAATCCTTTGAAAATGTTCAAGGCAACCATCAGCAGAGTGGGCGATCGCCCTACTGGTGAACACCTTTTCTGGGGATTCACGTTTACGTGAAACTATCGGAACACCTCATGGCCTGAGGGACGAATGATGAGGATGCTACATAGACACATATCTCTCTATCGACACACATTGGCCTGAGGGACGAATGATGAGGATGCTACATAGATTATCTACACACATCGACACATACGGTAGAGGTTCCTCTTAGCCAATGGGATGCCAGTATAATGCTCGGTAATAGAGAGCAGCTATAAGTATGTTGCGTTCAGGAAACTCGGCGCTGCAAGCTGCAACCCATACTGTATTTTTACCTTTCGTATCTTGAAATGTCTTTGGGAACTAGAGGCAATATTTTCCTGTTGAGGGGTTTCATAACTTGTAAATTTCGTATGAAGAGACGTTCGTAAGTAGAGGTACCACTGTACTTCAATTTGAGTGTTTCTTCTTGCCTTCATTATGTCTCTTTGTCTCTCACTGATTTGGCCTCCTTCCTTGTTCAAGGTCTCTTCGACAAAACAGCCATTTTTGACATTGGAACCATAATCAAATGCAGGCATCGCTCGCTAACTAAAACCACAAAGGAAAAGCTGGCGGGGGTAGATAAAAGTTTGGGCTTGACTTCAGCACAAGAGGCGTTAAATGACTTTCAACAAAGCTGATGAAGCGTATTCCAACAGAGTCGTCATTTTTGGACTTTGAGGAACATTATTCTTTCCATCAGGCTGGCCATTTATTCAGACTTGCCGAGAGAAAAATGACAGTCACATCAGCAGTGGGAACTCCACCAATGGCATTTTGTTTCCTTGGCTCCAAACCTTTAATTGAAATCTCGAACCATGCTCCCACCGAGACAAAAGTTGTTTTGGTAAGAATAATAATAACCGATGTGCTGCTGACCTTTCGGCAGGGATACCCTATTTTAAGGACCTTCAGGTGCATCATCGAGGCAATACCACTGAACAGGTCTATTAAAAAAATAATAAAATCATACATAGGAGACCTTTCGGCAGGGATACCCTATTTTAAGGACCTTTGGGTGCATCATCGAGGCAATAATAATATAATAAAATCATACATAGGGCGCACCAGGTTAAATGACACATTATTTTGTGAAGCATTGGATCTTAAATAGTTTATTGAAATTGTACCGTGTATTTATTTGATAGATTTTATGGTAGGTTCAGATCGGTCGAAAACATGGTGTAGTGCCGTATGTCTCACTTGCTTTCATTTGCCGTGTAAGAAAACGGGGGTTGCTTCAAGTGGAGGAGGGCTCCGACAGATGGAAAAAAAAGGTTGAACATCACTTGTCAGTCTGGTGTGATCCGTGTTATTACTTTGGCTCATGCCAAATGCTATCTTGTTCGATAGTCCAAGATCTGCAAACAAGTCAATGCACTCAGCATTATCCAACCGTTTTTGCTCGGTCCCAGCAGCTGTTAGAAGCTGCCTGCGTCGTTGATCTCGCGCCGGTCCGGCCCCCCATTGTAACGTTGGAAATATGCCACTAGAAAAGCTCAGCTTACGTTGGAGCTACGGCAACTGCAGCATTCGCCTAGGAGGACTACATTTCCCATGATTCTTACATACGAAAGCATGAAGTCGTTCAACTACTGGTATGATGATTCGAAAATGATTAGATGCAATGAAAATACTGTGATTGGCCGGCAACCAGTTTAGGGTGTAGTCAGTATCCTGCCCGAAGAGAGCTGGGATAGGCGGCAACACCCTGGTGACCGTTCTGAGGATATGCGACTCAGGTAATAGATGGATGGGTGGCTAAAAGTGGCTCTTTGAGTAACTGATAGTAACGTTCTCAAACAGTAAAAAAAAATTATGAAATTAAAAAAGAGAGAATGTGATTTTATCCCCATATTTTCCTGTTGAAGTCTTTTTTTGTACTATCCTGTTTTGCGCACTTTCAGGGTGCGGTGATTCTCCCATCCAGCCTTCTGTCACACCCGCCATGCATAACCTGGAAATTTGTGTGCAACTAACAAAGGCAAGATTTGTTGAAGTCTGAGGTCGACCCCTATTTTAGAATTGTTCATGAGACGTGGATTCAATAGTGATCCAACTGGAAAATATGTCACATTTTATATGCGAAATCAACTTTGGTCGTGGATCTGGAAGTTATACTGATCATCTCCGATTACGTGCATGCGACTCAACCAAAAGACTATTTTGAAGGAGCATTTGTATTTGCATTCCTTATTTAATAAATACAATAAAAGTAATGTAATCACAGTACTGTCCCCATGACTGAAAGCATGTTAGCCGCCGTTCCGTCTGTAGAAAAGCGAGTGAGCCATCCGTTGTTTTAAGCGTTGCCTCGCAACACGTCTCGCCGCACACGAGGGCGCGACACTCTGATGGATTTCATGAACGGCGTAGCTCAAATTCAAGCAAATGATTCAAAATCTAACTCGCCATCGCCGTCATTACAATGACTGCAGTGTCTGCGAGCTGCGCTTTCAGACAACCTCCAAACCGCCAGCACGAGTCAGCCGCCAGCACTGTCACCTGGCCGTCAGCTGTGGAGCAGGGAGGCAGTGAATATGAATCAAAGCATGCAATATGAGGTGTCACCTTCAAGAGGCGCTAGACTTACTACCACAGGGAACAACTTCATTTCAGGGTCGCGGCCACCCAGGTCGCATACATTTCACAAAGGCGCCTAAATGACACGCTTTAAGTCAATTAAAGGATCCGCGCTGCCCCAAAAAAGTGCGTCGCTGCGTGCCGTTTCCGACTTAAGCGCGTGAGAGAATATGCCGCTTAGCCAATGAATAGGGTAACCTCAAAAGGCAATTGGGATGTCTTTGGATGCTGGGAATAAAGTTGAAAGATATCTTGAAAGGTGTTGAGTTCTTTGTCAAGAAGCAAAGTGACATGATGGTCATAGTCACCGCACCGTATTGAAGAAACAAAATCTGTCTGTTGTAAGGTAGATGATGGAGCAGTTTCTCCGAGGGTGGCAGACACAGCCCACTGTAGTTTTAATCTAAGCTCTCTCTGTTTGGATTCGCATCGTCTCACAGTTTATTGACATTGTGGCACACGCCTTGTACGTAGCAGTGCGCTGCTACGTAGACACACACACTCAGGCTTGTTTTTGTTGGACTCCTCAGTGTGAGACCCGCCGTGTGTCATTTCATTGCGACTGAGGACCGAAAGAGAGAGACCATGTGTCCCTGTGTGTTTGTGCGCGAGAAAACGAAAGATAGGTTTGGCTTGACCTTGTGTATGTCTGCGTGTGAGCACGTTGACGACTCTCACACAAACCGGGGCTTTCTTTAGCCTGCTCAGTTTTATCAAATTGGATTCAGTGGGGAAAAAAAAAAGAGCATGTTGTACGACTATACTCGTGGATTGGAGATGGAATCGATTTCGAGCACATTGTGAGCACCTTTTTTTTTTTTTTTTTGCTCAGCACAAACATAATCTCGACCTCAGTGGAGAGGGGGCGGGGGCGGGGGGATCGACTCACTCAACCTAAGGAACACGTGACCACATTAACAAACCCACTTCAAAATGGTTCAAATTTACCACAACTTGGCCCGAGCTGCTTTCGAGTTTTATACTCGGCCAGACAATTAGTGTTTCCTTTTCCTTTTGATGAAGCATATCCTCGACAGATGAGGTTAGTACTGTAAAAGCTTTACCACAACGGAGTCGGGATGTCTTTCACATGATGGCAACTGATTTAAAACGTCACACACGTCTCACTGCAAAATTTCACTTTTACTTTCCTAATTTTGGGAAAGACAGTGATGAGTGAGAGTGTGGCGGGCCTCCACTGTGAGCTAAATGACAGGGTGGCGGTGTTGGATGACTGTGGCACATTTGACAAATGTGATGTTAATGAGAGGAGAGCGGGACTCGTGTTGGAGAATAAACCTTTGAGTGCGATGCACACATGCCGGAGTTTTAAGAAGCCTCTCCTCACTATGGGAACATGAATACAACACAACATGACAGCAATCTGTGACATAAAACACTCTTTAAAAAAGTCTCTAATGGGGATGCCTGTCTCATTTCATTCCAAACCATCCATTTATGACGCGTCATGAGTCACAATACGATGTCATGAGCTCTGAAGACTAATTTTCAGATTTGTCCTTTCCGTTCTTTCACCCCAGCTGCAGTAGTACTGCTCGTTTTTTGAACTGAATAGTTTTCATTTCCAATTCGAGCACACAGATTTTTTTTGTTTTTCTTCTGTCATAAAAATAAAAAGATTGACCCTTTTTCTCTTAATACCCAAAGTTGAATGTTTTCAATTGAAAATAATTGAATCTCAATTTACATTTTCAGTAGTTCTTTTAGGTCTGCGTGTTGGAACGGAACTGAATAATTCAAATCTCAACGTGCTCGTTTGTGAAAATAATTCAGCAATGCACCAGAAGTAATGCGGCTTATTATTTTAAATAGGTTGTCGGTCTTTAGACCAGGGGTGTCCAAACTACAGCCCGGGAGCCATTTGCAGCCCGTCATCCATTTTTCAGTGGCCTGTAAAGTGAAAAAAAAAAAAAAAAAACAACTAAAAATGACATTTGATATGACTCTTTTGATTGGATGCGATTACCCTAAAAACTTTTAAAGTCACCCTTTCATCCTTCCATTTTTCTGTATGCAGGCCTCAAACGAAAACGTTTGGACACCCCTGTCTTAGGCATGACCATATTGCAACTACTGGAAGTTGGTGGTACAATAAAACTCTTTTACCGTCAAAACCCCTGAAAACGTCCTTCATCAAAAGTGGAGTCCTACCTGCTTTTTGACACCTCCAGTGACAGATTGGAGAAGCAAGGCAACTTCGCATTGACAGACAGCTGAAGTAGGGGCAAAGCAAACGGAGGATATTTGTCTTCTTATTTTGCGGTCCGAACCTCGTATTTGCATGTCATTACTGACCCAGTTCTTTACAAAGATAGCATTCATGCTTGATATCCTGCTCTGCATTACACTTTCTCTTCCTTACACTTCTACTCTGCAAGTTGAGCCAGAATCCCAAAACCACCGGCCCCAAAGGCTATTAAGTTTTTAACTTATCCCCTTGTTGTACTCGACGAGGGATTAGGACACTTTTCTTGCTTCAGTCACGCCGGATGAATGGTTAAATTGGGATTTTGTGCATTAATTAGGAAGGCCTGGTGGTCAACTGGTTAGCGCATAGTGCAGAGGTGCACGGTTCGATTCCGGCTTTGGCCTTCCTGCGTGGAGTTTGGATGTTCCCCTTGTGCCTGCGTGAGTACTGCAGTTTCCTTCCACATTCCTAAAACATGCGTGGAAGGTTAGTGGAACACTCTAAATTGTCCCTAGGTGTGAGTGTGAGCACGGGTGGTCACATCTCTGTGTCTCCTGCGAGTGGCTGGCAACTGGTTCAGGTTGTCCGCCGCCTACTGCCCGAAGACAGCTGGGATTGGCTCCAGGACACCCCGCGACCCTTGTGAGGATAAGCGGATCAGAAACCGGATGGATATACCGTATACACAAATATTTATAAAATATGTATTTATGTATGTGCTTGCGTGAGTGTATACGGCACACGCAAACAAGTAGCATGTTGTTAAAATATAACCCTAAACCTAAGTCAATACAATGTAATGCTTTCTGTAAATGCAACTAATCCTCACCCTCATCTGGGACACATTTGAGGTTAGCATGTAGACATAGCCTGGGATGACAGCTTCAGTTTCTCACATGGCCCCTTTGGAAAATTAATTGCACACCCTTTGGACGCCATTGTTGTTTGCTCACATTTCTTCTTCTGATGCCTTTCAATGCATCAGTCATGGATTTCGTAGTTTCTGATGACAACTGCGTGGGAAAAAGAACCTCTCCAAACCAGGGTAAATTGAGCCGTCAAGATTTGTGCTGGTGCCTTGAAGGTGAAAAGGGGCATTAGATGTGCTTGAAGCGTTACCTCTGTAATAATTGCAGTAACATTCAGCTAAGCCTTTCATCCATGTGTGGTTTACAAAGGGTGTCAATGGCAGTGTAAGTCTGCTGACGTCAAACGGTTCTGGAAAAGGGCCTGATGACAGCATGATCATTATTACTGCAGGTCTAAATTGAGCAATAGTGACCAAGTGAACATTCAATTTGAATATCTAATTTGCATATCTGTCTCAAAGCGCAACAAAGAAGATGCCTTAAATGTTGTACCCTTAAAAAAAATACCAAGCCCCTGCATAAAAAAAAAATAAATAATGTCAAATACAAACAAACCTTTTCCTCGCAGTCCTACATTTATCAAGTGGTCAACATTACTTCAACTTTTTTGGCAACTGTGGAAAAAATAAATAAATAAAATCGCAGAGGGGGCGGGGGGTGCTGGAGGCGATCCCAGCCGTCTTTGGGCAGTTGGCGGGGGACACCATGAACCAGTTGCCAGCCAATGGCACACAGAGACGAACAACTATCCGCTCTCACACTCACACCTACGGACAGTTTTGAGGGTCCAATCAGCCTGCCATGCATGTTTTTGGAATGTGGGAGTATATATATATATTGAATGTCACACTGCACTGTATATAAACTTGGCATACTTGATTTCAGTGCTTTAGGAGACATATGATTCAAATTTGTCTTCATAGAACTATTTGACTTCAAAATATATTTTACGTTGGACTTGTCTCCCATAGTTGTGTTCCATGTGAACTATATTGGAAATAAATCCACATCATAAATTAGAGGAAGGCCTTGAAAAACATACCCAGTGCCTCCTCCTCATTTGGGGTCATGGATTATTTTTTGGGAGGGGGGATCATCTGATCAAGTCAGTTTTTTCCTCCCATAAAACAGATCAGAAATGCAGTCTTCTTGCAACAAATGCATTTTTAGGCAATAACTCAATAACTCGTGTGTCTGTGTGTGTGTGTCACAAGCCTGGCACCCGCTCAGCTATTCTGGAAAATTCGGAGTCTGATTAATCCCTTCGCGGCGGGGGACACCCTGAACCGGTTGTCAGCCAATTGCAGGGCTCACACAGACAAACAACCATCCGTGCTCACACTCACATTGAGAGACAATTTAGAGTGTTCAATCCGCCTGCCATGCATGTTTTTGGAATGTGGGAGGAAACCGGAGTACCCGGAGAAAACCCACGCAGGCCAGGGGAGAACACGCAAACTCCACACAGGAAGTCCGGAACTGTGAGGCCGACGCACTAACCACTGGACTACTGCCGGACTGTACGTTGGACTTGTCTCCCATAGTTGTGTTCCATGTGAACTATATTGGAAATAAATCCACATCATAAATTAGAGGAAGGCCTTGAAAAACATACCCAGTGCCTCCTCCTCATTTGGGGTCATGGATTTTTTTTGGGAGGGGGGATCATCTGAATCAGTCAGTTTTTTCCTCCCATAAAACAGATCAGAAATGCAGTCTTCTTGCAACAAATGCATTTTTAGGCAATAACTCAATAACTCGTGTGTCTGTGTGTGTGTGTCACAAGCCTGGCACCCGCTCAGCTATTCTGGAAAATTCGGAGTCTGATTAATCCCTTCTGACTAGGGAAGAATATCATTAAGATTTTAACGATACTACTACTCTCAAAAATATTACTTATGAATCCAGTACAGTCTTCTCACCAGTCTGTTTTTGTTTAGAAAAACACTGAAATGGTATTAGCATTAACACTGTATATTTTTAAATAAATTAACTTATTTTGCAGCTGTAGCATTAATGTAAAATGCCACGTAAACATTTTACCGAAAAATAACCATTTTGAAAAAAAAAAAATCACTGTGTTAAACATTATAAAAATATTTAGTGCAAAAGGAAACAGCGGTGTTGAATTGCTGAAAGACAAGGCAGCAATGGATCGTCTCGCTGCCACATCTTCTCAACTCTGTTCGCTCGTCGCGCCGACTGTGCATGAGGTACTTGTTACAATCATGCATAGAAAGCTCTAGCAGTCGAGCTGTCATTCATCTGTCCCTCTTCAAGCATTACCGATCAAACCAGGAATCTAAAAATGTGTGTAACGGTTGGATTGAATGTAAATTGAATTGTCACGCCCGGAAAGTGAAACACCCTGATGCTACGTTAGCATGGCAACAGAACTAATCAATACAACATATTCCATCTTGCGCTTTACAAGTCTACGTTAGTAAAACCTCACTCTTCTGAGCCTTCAAGGAGGATGCTCGCTGCTAAGCTGGTGGCCTGGCCTCCCAAGCCGAAAACACGGTTACGTTGCGGCTTCCAAGCCCGAGTAGGTTTGGCTCATACGACACTTGAGTCACCACTGTTACACCCATACCCAACCCTTACATGAATATATCCATATAAACTCTATGGGGTTATATCGCACAGTGCATATTTTTATAGGACTATGAATCATATTTTAATCTGATCACACAGCACCATGCGAGCATAGGAAAGAGCCATGTCTCTTTTGCGCGGCACTGGTGAGGGCCGAGATGGCTCAGTCATTACTGATTGGATGAATATGTTGATTTTATTACACATTTAGAAACAAGATCAGTGATGTAAAAGTTGCAAAATAACGTTCATGTAGCCTACCTAAATAGAAAATAAGTGAGTTATTTGTCCAAAATCCGTTAAGGATGGAGGTCATCAATAGTCTTAATGTAGAGGTCTTTAAAAATTTAGCCCTAAGGCCAGTTTAGTACTGGGGATGGGGTCCCCGCTTCAAACCAAAGTCAGCATTATCAGATGGCTCAAAGGAGGCCCCAAAAATAGTTTGGTCACCTGTTAACCATGGTCAATTTTTACGATGAAAAAATCTTGTTGCATGATCGATCTATCCATTTTCCGATCTGCTCATCCTCACAAGGGTCACGGGGGGAGCTGGAGCCCATCCCAGCCGTCCTCGGGCAGTAGGCGGGGGACACCCTGAACCGGTTGCCAGCCAACACAATTGGAAAGCTGAATGAAGCTTGCACTGTTGCTAAACTTCAGAAAGGGAAGAACAATTGTTGATTTGTGAATTTGCTGCCGATATTTATCCATGTTCTGAATACCACACTGCTTCTGCACATCACCTTGCGATGCAGGATCGTCATACCACACCCCACACCCACTCACACAATGTGCGACCAAGATCTGATCAAAGCCACTCTTGTCTTCTCGTGGTGATTCAGCATCCTGAAATCATACCCGCAGCCATAATACTGACTTTCTTAATATTTTTAAATAAATAATAATAATAATGCATTTTATTTTTAAAGCTCTTTTCATAGTACTCAAAGACAGTTTAGACACAAAGACACTACAAGAGTTTACAACACGGAATAAAAATGTACACTTTAAAGCAAAGTACACACAATTTAAAACAAACACATTTTGAAATAGAAAATAAATAACACCCAACACGTATTTATATGTTTTGGCACTAAATAAAAGTGTTTTTGTCAAAATATTTTTGCGTTTTGGCATTAAATTGGTTAATATGAGATTCAACTTGTTTGATAGAGTTAAAGTTTATGTGTGTACATTAACTTGCCTTGGGATCTGCGGTGACCTGCATGGAAAAAATACCATGTGACTATTAAAATTATTTTAAAATATATTGTGCTGGAAAATCATTTCCAAGTCTCATTGGTGAGCCTCCAGCATTTAAACCACAAGCTTGTATTGACACATTTGGTAAATTGTACATGTTTATTGAAGATGTAAGATCCTATAATTTTGGCATATGTGACATCCAGTAATGCTATGCTGGGATTTGAATCCAAGTTGGACCAAAACTAAAAAGTGGTCTTTTTGGAGTTTTAATGTGAGATGTTTGTAAATGTAGACATTAACCAACATTACAAGATAATCAGCAATGTGACATGCACATTTTGAAGTCACATTTTTCCTTATTTCTATCCGTGGGATGTCCAGTTGTCTCATCTGCGTCTCATCTCGGTCACTGTGGTCACACATCATATTCATGGGATGGATTATGTGTAATCGCAGCTAGACAGAGATTGAGGGTGAACGGGAAAGGAATGCATGGGGGATGGAGGGAGAGATGAAAGGAGAAAAATGGAGAAAGGGCTGTCAGGGATAATGGAGTAGTAGCATTTATCAAACTGCAGATCTCTATGTGGGAAAGGAGGCACGGAGACACCGGCAGGGAGGCAAAGACTGAGGATTTAAACACTGACAGAGGGCATCCAGCATGATGGGTGAGTGGACAAGGCAGAGGTCAGCCTTCGTTCCATGAGACCTTTCTCAAGAGGAACACCCCCATATAGATAAGCAACGTCTTCCATCCATTAATGGAATTACAAAATGGGCTGTTCTATTGCCAGGCAATCGTAGATGATCACGTTGTTCTTTTCTTTTTTCTTTTTAGGTGGGGTTTTCTAATGGTTTCCCGTCCCCTGAAAATGATGCATTTTCAAAGTTTGGAATGCATGATTTTAGTTAGAGGAAAATTTTGTGATATTTAAATTTTAACATTGCATAAGTGAGTGAAGCGTCCTATTTGCATGCGTGCTGATTTTGGTTTTTGTGGTGCAACAAAGTGACTCATTTGGGTGGGTACAGTGAGTGATATGCGATATATCACGACGATAAATTCTTCGCTTGAAGAAAAGAAAAGACAGAGACCTGCTGAGCGGCACCCTCGGAATGTGAATGAGAGAGTAGTCCGTATGCTGTGTGGATGTACGTGTGTGTCTGTGTCAGGGTGTGTTTTCCCAGACTTCTTAGCCTTCCCTCTGTTTGACCCTGTTTTATGGTCCTTTTACAGCCCTTGCATACTGTAGCCATCTAGATTCTCTTCTCTAGGGCTCTGTTCCCCTCATCAACCTTTACTTAGATCCCCAGGCAGGGTCAACTGGCCTTTAATACTACCAGTCTCCCCTCAAAGGCTTCATCCGCACACTTTCAGGAGCGGTCTCTGCGGTTTCGCATCCACTGAGAGACGATGTTTTTAGGACTCCCAAATCCAATTTAAGGAGAAAAAAAAATAATTATTGTTTTACACACGCACGTGTGTGTGTGTGTGTGTGTGTGTGTGTGTGTGTGTGTTTAATGTGACAGGTCATTGAAAGGCACATCCTCATTAGAGGATTCATCTTTGACCATCTGTGCTGTACATTTAAAAATAAATAAATCTGCACCCTAACCTGATGAAAGCCCCAATTCCCTCCAACCGAGGATGTTCATAAAAGAGATTGGTGTCAAAAGGTGTCTCATATGAGAAAAAAAACTCTGAGCCAGTTCTTTTAATTAAAAAAAAAAAAAAAAAAACCTAACCAGTTTACAGTTAAAACTAGTGTGGATTCAGATCCAGGAACACAATGCACATTTGCTAACGCTGAAGCATTTCAAAAAAAATTAAGAAGTAATATTTATTTTTTGCAGTGCATAAATAATACACGCCTGTAATTGTTGTTTTATGTTCTATCTCCATGAGTTCCTGACTGTTTGTATCCAAATTCAGATGTTTACGGGTTAGCAGTTACCTTAGCTTATGTATGACATTTCCCATTATGCTTTAGAATTTGGTTAAATGCACAGCGTACCAGTCTTGTTCCAAACGAATGACTTTTTTTTTTGTTCCAAATTCTAAAAGCTATTTTATTGTTATTTTTAAGCTATATAAAAAAAATTTTAAAAAGAAAATACATCATTCAATCCTTTGTAGATTCACCTTTGGCAGTACTTACAGTCGAAACTCTTTTAGCCTATAATGCCACAAAGTTGGCACACTGACAGATATCTTGGAGCAGTTTCGCCCGTTTGCCAATTAGGTGGGAACGTTGGTGAAAAGACATTTTCAGATCTCTTCAGAGATTTTCACACGGATTCATGTCGGGGCAGGCATTCAAGGACATTGAAAAAGTTGTCCTGAAGCCACCCCTTTGATATCTTGGCCATGTGCTTCGGGTCGTTGTCCTACTGAAAGATGAGCAGTCGCCTCAGTGTCAGGTCAAAAACACTCTGGAGCAGATTTCATCTTTCCTAAGTCCCATGACTTGTCTTCCAATTCCTGTCGCTGAACCATGTTGCTTCAGTGGTTGGTATTAACCAGGTGAAGACCGGTGCCAGGTTTCCTCGTGAAATTATGTACTGCATTCATCAAAATGTTCGATATTTGTCTCATTAAACCGGAAAATGTTGTCTATTCGTGTCTGGGTCTTTTAGGTACTTTTGGGCAAGTACTGTAGGTACTTTTGGGCAAACTCCGTGCAAGCTAACTTGTGGCTTTTACCAATGAGTGGCTTCCGTCTGGCTGCTCTACCACGCAAGCCTGATTGGTGAATGGCTGCAGAGACGCTTGTACTTCTGGAAGGTTCTTCCTTATCTAGAAACGAATGCTAGAGTTCTACCAGAGAGACGTTTGGGTTATTGGTAACATCCACTATACTACGACTTGTCTGCCGCATTGATCAGTTTGGACGAGGGGCCAACTCAAGGAGGAGTCTTGTTGGAGTGGAAATAATATGATGTAAAGAATACAGAGAATAATTTTGTTTACATATTTATTAAAGTAAAATAACATAAATTATAAAATAACATAAAATACATAAAAGTAAATTTACTTTTCTGAGAATGTTTAGGCCAGCAGAGAAGGCCTTGCTGGCCCTCAGGGTCCGCCACTGGTATATATATATATGTATCTCTCTCGCTCTATTTTATATATATATATGTGTGTGTGTATATATATCTACCGTATATATATATGCGCTTTCGGCGTATCGGTGCAAGGACACACAATAAGGTACTGATGATGTAACATCTACTAGTTGCCAGCGCCAGCCACATAATTAAATCTTCAAATATTATACAGTGGAGAATAGGGTAGAGACAGAGCCGGCCTGTGGAAAGAAACTGTTGCGAAACATTCATTATGCATTTTCCATGAAAAATGGGGGGATATCCCCCCCCCTCCACCCAAGGGGGAAAAAAAATCCACAAATCCATGGGTGCGAAAGCACTTTGAATATGTAAGCATGAGTAGTTATGTTTAAAAATATGATGTTCAAATGTTTTTAAAGGGGAATGTTTAATGATTCATGTTTATTGTTCTTCTATAAAAGTGGGTCACAACTTAGCAATATTCATTCAAAAATATGCGTCCCAGGGTGTCAACAGTTGAGGACCGGTGTATTAAACTACAAATGTATTTATAGACCATGAACTCGGATTATGTAATGGGCACACTAGATACACATTCATTATGTCTGTATATTTTAGATACATTATATGCTCTTGTCTGCTCCGCCTTCTGGTTATTCCGGCTACTCCACACCACAAAGTTGGTCATATGTCATGTATGTAGTAAATTGTTTTGAGTCATAAGTACGTTCCTATGGACAGGGATACTTCCTGAAATGCGCACAATTTACACTGACTCGAATATGCGCACCCACCGTCACTTCCTTTGCATTTGATATCTTCGTTGTATTGAAAGTGTGTTTGTGTGTATTCAATCCCTGGATTGCGCGTTGGTTCACTGCGTAACAAGCTGATCTACAACAGCAGTATTTTTACAGCTCACTTGCAAACAACACAAACTTGTAGTTTGGGATAATGGTATGGTTTTACTTTGTGTCGCACCCTTAACTTGTCATTAGTGCATCGAATTGTCTCTGACTGTGGACTGCTTACTTGAAAGGAATATGATGAATAGGGACATTATAGTCAACATTTCCAAAGAACAAAACCATTTCATTGCAAATGAAACAACCATTGGCACTCATATTCACACCCACAGACAATTTAGTCTTCAACAAACCTCCCCCTGCAAGCACGGGAAGAACATGCCAACCCCACATAGGAAGTTCACAGCCCAGATTTGAACCCACAAGAATGAGACAGAATTGCTCACCTGTCATCCATCGTGCCACCCCACAAAATAAATTGAGAACTGTCAAATAAAACGGTGGACATACAGTACCTCTCAGTATGTTCTTTTTTCCAAACACCTTTGGGCTCCTATGTTTAACTGTACTGTAGGTCCTGAAAAATGTTTTTTTTTTTTTTTTTTTTTTTTTTTGATGGCTCGCAGATGAGAGCACTCAATACCGTCAACATGAAATCAGGATAAACTTAACAGCCACTTTTCAATGTATGCATACCAATTCAGAGCCTCCTTTCCAGTTCGAGGCAGCTTGTTTTGGCCTGTCATCAATGATCCGGGACAAGCCTCACTCCCGGGGGATGAAAGAAAACACAGTGACCTGACTATTGGTTAAAACTTATAACATTTTAAATGGAAAACATCTTAACATGCTCCCGTAATTTAAAAAAAAAAAATGGTTGCATTCCAAGATGAAAATATAATGCAAGTACTCTGCTGCTTACAGTAATGAATGCAGTGTTAAAAAAACCTCGGCATGCTAGCTCCACTTTTAATTGTGCTATTCATTCCCTTTGGAGAATGAGCAACAAGATGGAACATAGTTGGGAGAGAAAATATTTTCTTTTAAAATGAGTTATCTGCAAAATAGAAAGAGCGCACGTCATAAATTATCTACTTAGATTGTCTTAAATCAGGCCAGGCTGTGGAAGGGCTTACTCTGTTCGAAGTGCACCGCTGCAAACAAAAACCACTGGAACTGCATCAGAACACCTCAATGGGAAGATACGTTTCATTTTTAATGCTCACTGAACACTGACTTTCAAAACAATCCAAACCGCTACATTGAGAATCAGGATAAACGTCCGGGGATTATTTTTTGTTGGGTTTTTTTTTAGGGCGGGGGGTTGAATCGGTGATGCAGCTGAAACATATTTTCTTCCACACACAGTGACATACATCTGATAAAAATTCGCAAAAACAAACACATACACATGTGGTCTTTATACAAATACTCAAGTCATACAGTCCACAAGTGGCTTACTTGTTAAATAAGCCAGCGAACTATTTGAGGTGTTACCTCTAATGCAATGGTTCTTAACCTTGTTAGAGTTACCAAACCCAACCAGTTCATATGCGCATTCACCGAACCCTTCATTATTGAAAAATAAAATGAAATGATTTTTTTTTTTTACAAATTCAAGACATTAAAAAAACACATTTATTAAAAACAGAAAAAAACGTAAATACATTTTCAAGACATAAGTATATATATTTTTAATTTCGCACAAAATGAACCAGCCCCTGATGGCCAAGTGGGTGGGTCATAACTAATTGACATGTTGAGTCAGGTGTGTCTTAATCTCCATGGCAGAGGCTCCGTCGAACCCCTGAGACCGATTCACCGAACTCAAGGGGTTCAATCGACCCCAGGTGAAGAACCACTGCTCTAATGTGTACATTATTCTAACTGATGATTTCAAAAAGTACACTTTACACTGATCTGATCGACTACATCAAAATCGAGGGATATTTTGCATTTCATGCAAACTTTTTAATTGACTGAAATGTCGTAATTTGTGCGATTTATCAGTGGTGTCATTGATCAATCCACAAAATAAGAATATTATAGCAAACACAACCTCATTTGTTCCGGGGTCACTCTGTGCTGCCATAGTATGTATGTGGGCCCAAAAGCTAATCTATTTGTACTCTTGTCTTGTGTCTTGTGAGCCAAAAGCATTTGCGCTGGGAGGCGGGAGTTCCCTCTCCACCCACTCGACCATCCAATCACACAAAACGTTCACGTATTTAAAAAAAAAAAAACTATTTATTTATGCTGGTAAAAAAATCTGCAAAGCCATTTTATTTATCCAAAAAACAAAAACACCTGGCGACAGTACGTGCATTCTAATTTTAACATCTTGTTTTATTCAAAATAGTTTTTATCAATCAATGTTGTTCAAGTTATTGAACTTCCGGCCACTCACATTCAGCTAGTCACAGCTGCAACCAGCAGGCAGGCTTGAACAAACCACGGACACACGCACTAAACTTTTTGGAGGATATGAGATATACTGTGGCTATACCGAAGGTGTGTTGCGCTATTTTTGCGTCACCATTCCGTATAAAGTCAATACAGTTACGTAGATGAGGCCAAATGTGTACAGCTACACCAGAGTTAAACGGCTTCAAGAATGTGCTTACATCATCACATACACGGCACAGTAATTAACGGCAAGTAAAAAGTGGACAAACTATGAAGGACAAGAAAAATGGAAAAACAATGAATGACAAAATAATCATTGCGCTCTGTGGGGACCGAGACTTGTACAATACAGCCAGCTTGTTTACAGCTGTTGGACCGAGCAATAGTTTTCGCAAACTCCCCGACCACCCGAATGACTAGTGATGTTTATGCATTTATTATTTTTCATTCCTGTCAGAGAAGGAAATGTATCTTTTTTTTTTTTTCAAAACATGTTGATCGCTGATGGACCCCAAAAATCCGAATCACGTCAAGCCTGTTAGGAACCATTTTAAAAATTACTTAATGCTTAAAAAAAACAAAACATGTATATGAGCAGGCCACATATTGAAAATAGAGATTCATGTTCAGAGGAGCGAGAGCCGGTACTGATTTGGTTAATACTTAAAAGCTCAATATAAAATTAATTGTCTAAACAGAATATTTGAGGAATCCTCAAAGGTCGGGTGTTTTTTTTAATTTTATTTTATTTTTTTTAAATTGAGATTACCTTCATGGCGACGTTGAACAGGATAAACAGGACAAAAATAATGGATCGTTGCATGGCAGTTTTATCATACTGTCATATCACAAATGCAAATGTCTCAAATGCAATTAACCATTGAGACTTACGCCTCAAAATGTGTTTGCGCTGAATTTGTTACGATGAAAATGAGCCCAAGATGGGCGAATTCTGTTGTTGCATAAAGTCCCATCACATCTGCATAAACATGTTGGAGTGGTACATTGAACCACTGAGGAAGTGTGAGATGATGCAATATCCATGCGCTAAGCGAATTCCCTTGTAATTAGAACAGGCAGAGAGACACAAGTGGGTCTTTTTTTCCGGATTTCTCTCTTCAGTTAGCTTTTTCTTGCCCTCTCTGGCTCAGTCGTCCTCTCATCCATTCAGACTTTTTTTCTCAGCCACTGAACTACTGCTGACCTCAGTAGTCTTGTCAGTGATTAATGCCTCCCCTCCTGTACTCCTGTAGCTCCTCATCTCATTGAGGAAAAAAAAAAACAGTCCGAGCTGAGATTGGAATCAGATCATTTGTAACATTAGCGTATAAAACAAAACGTTTGTCATCATTTGTACTCTAAGTGCTCTGCATGACCTTGTTTTCCTCTTAAAGAAAAGCAAAACATGCTCAAAAGTGCACGTCAGTCTTATTTGTCTAACGTACTTGTCAAAATGTGTTTGCTGATAGATTTGTATCATTTAAAGATACTCAGTTTAAGAGTGCAGGTCTTAAGTTTTTACAGGTCTTTGCTGATCCAGTATATGGTTTCTTTTATGCACCATAATTGCGTTATTAAAAAACAGCATCCCACATGTTGTTGACTGAATGGACTCCAGACATCAAGGCAGCTGTGCTGCCAATTGGCACATCCACCGATGTAATTCACTCAACTGGTGGTTATCCTGTTATTTCGAAAGATACAAGGTAAACCAGAGATTTATTGCAGCATATTTCTAAAGAGAGGAAGTAACATTTGATTCTTTTTACATCCGTTATCTGGAGCGCTGCAACGTTAAACTGCCCATCATGTTTTTGAACTTTCCAGTGCTTTTCAATCAAATTCCCTCCCTATGTCTTTTTACATCCTTTTTTCCCCTCACCACCAACATAGAGGGAGCCACGTGAAGTTGGCTCTTCTTTTTTTCCTTTCTCTTCATTCACTCATTTGGACACTCCCAACATGCACAGACATGCATGTTAAAAACTAGCCTTGCTCAACAGTGATTTATACTGGCGGCCGTCATCTGTCAGACGGCTCAAGCCAAGCCCCAGCAAAAGTGAAGGAAATCCTTTCAACTGAACGGCGTTGTAATTTTTGGCACCGCACAGATTCTCTCATCTCAGATATGGCTGAGATGCCACTGGCCAAAAGAACAGAGGCTGTCAGGCAGAATTTTTTTTTTTTTTTTTTTTTGCAATTTGTCCTTTCCGACCTCAGCTAACCTGCAGTAGGCAGCTTCACATTTCTGCAGGGCTCCAAATGTCTCCCCTTGGGCCAGACAATCACATCCCCCCTCTCCTCCCGTCAGTGCTGAGGTCACCAGAAAAGTGGAGGTTGCCGCGTTGGTGACTTGCCGATTGTGTGAGCAGGCCAGCTTGAGGGGAGGGGGGGCTGTGTGTTCGGGACTGATGTCTCCGAAGGGAGTAGATGGAGATAAAGACAAAATAGATAGGAGAAGCATTAAACGGCGATGTGGGAAGCAGAAAGGTCAGCAAAGGGGACAAGACACATGAAAGAGTTCTTTGTGAAGGGACCACTTAAGCTCATCCCATTTACTTTCTATCCACATAATTACTTTAAAGAAAGAATACGTAGCATAATTTTAGCTGCAACATCATTTTTAGGTTCACTTGCTTACAAGGAAAACTGACTCTGTCACAGCAGACCACCACTTTCTGACCATTGCTTTTACCTACGGGCACACTAAGTTGACATGCATTTTTTTTTTTTTTAAGAATTATCCATAAATTAATTGTGTTGATGTCTTTAGCTTCGAACCTTTTCTTTGTCTGTTAGCAAATACACATTCTTTCTGTGTATTGTTTTTCCATCAGTTTTGGAAGGTGTCCTGCTGATGCTGTTATGAGGCATTCACTTCATTATCCATTGATCATGATACATTACTATAATATACCCAAGGCAAACCATGTTTGTGTTGCGAAAGATTATAGGCTTTATTATGGTCGACTGGTGCCCGTGAGCTCAGCGTAAAAACGGACGGAACTTCATTTTCGTGCCAACGCAAGTCTAGTCTCAATGGTAAATGGGCTCTCATATTTTCTGGACGTTTTTCTACCTCTGGTACTGAAAGCACTTCCCACTGTTACCTCATTTAACTACTGATGACGCAGCATCAGGAGCAATTGGGGGGGTTCAGTATCTTGCTCAAGGACATTTCAACATGGTCATATGCAAGGCTGGGGATCGAAACCTCAACCTCTAGGTTGGAAGACTTGATCACTGAGCCATGCCACCTCCAGTCTACCGTCTTTGGGGCCGTGTTGCGCCCAATTGGGCTTTTCTTGTCCACGAATCATCCAACAATTTGGTAACAGAAATGAATCTGTGCTTGGCGTATAAAGGGGCACGTTGTCATTTTCGTGGCTGGGCAACAGTCTACTTCAGTGTGAATATGATCAACGTGCCTCACCTCACTGTGCATCTCTGCCTCACTCCCCAGCGCATCTGCAAATTTAGTTACAAAAAGTAGACTAAAGTTTAGACTGGCTAAAGTTTATTTTGCAGTGCGGCTGGTCTAACATGATCATGGTGTATTTGATCGAGTGTCAGACAGGCAGGCAGACAGATTCAGCATTCCACAGTTGTGTGGTGGGCGTCATTGGCCGTCATTCACAAATATGACATCGGTGTGACACAATCCCACTGAATCATTGTAGAAATCAATGTAACAGATTATAATCATCCATCCATTCATTATCTGATCCACTTATCCTCACGAGGGTCGTGGGCGTCACGGAGCCTATCTCGGCTGTCTTTTTCGGCAGTAGGAGGGGTACACCCTGAACTGGTTGCCGGCAAATCGCAGGGCACACATAGACAAACAACCTTTCCCACTTACAATCACACCCTGGGAAAATTTCAAGTGTTCAATCAACTTACCATGCATGTTTTTGGAATGTGGGAGGAAACCGGAGTGCCCATGACCTCTGCACTGTGAGGTGGACGTGCTAACCAGTCGACCACCAACACCCCAGATTATAATTTTCATTTAAAAAAATATTTTAACAGTAATCCACCGTTGACGGGTATCCATGGTGCTCCTGTTCCCCAACTTTGGTCGGTGTATATATTAGGTGCACCTTGATTGGTTGATCAGTAATAGACTAATGTGAATGTTGAAGGGGTATTCCGCTGGGATAGAGGGCTGAATACTTCAAGAAAGGTCCGTCAATATCTGAAAATATAAATGTAATGTATAACGGATGCCAGTTTGAGTTGTATCTTCCATTGTGGTTACAAGGCAATTCGGCGAGCCGGCGGCCCAGACATTGAGCTCAGCGGTTAGTACTCTGCGCCCGGCATGAAAATTGGGCTCTTTATGTACAACACAGTCACAACACAGTGCACTACAAAATTGTTGTTGCTGGAGATGTTGTTGCCATGCATACAACACCAATCGACGCTTAATCCTACTACTTTTGCACGGGCACAACATAACAGGGTTGTGAATTTTTCATTCAGTGACCAAAACACATCTTCGACCGCAGGAAAGGGGTTTCATGGGTATTTTCCTTGTTTGTTTTTGTGGCATCTTGAGGAATAAATGTCCATTTGTCTCGGTCAGAGTCATAGCTGGGCTTGGAGTCTATCTCAGCTGACTTGGGGTGGACTGGTCGCCCGTTCCAGTGAATCACAGGATAATTGTGCAGACTACACGGAGTGTGAATTCCGATGCCATCTGCATGAAAGTCAACTATTAGAACCCCTACATTTTCAATAACTCACCGTTATCTATCTATCTGGGAAGATGAGAAAATGAACAACACACGTTTACAAGAAATAACATCCAAGTCTAAAGTGTCAGAACTGCCTTTTGGGGATTATGTTGGCAGTGGACATAATTTTGAGGGTTCTTCTTTTCCTCCCCTCTTATCTTCTGATGGACACACAAGTGCTGGAATTCAAGAAATGCTGTGTACATGCAGGCATATGTTACTGGAACTGACCTGCTGCTCGATCTGATATGATGAGCAGATAGCGCAGATGAAAGCTTTGAAATGTCTTTATCTATCGAAGCGATTGTTTGTCCTTTTTCTCTGACGATGTCAGTTTAAAAGCAAGAGATTATTAGGTGGTAGAAATGAGATGCGTCATTTGGTAGATAGGTGCAATTTATTGTTATCAATACAAGATCTCCACCGAAATTTCCGTATTTACAGCTATAAGGATGCCGATAAAGTTATTACCAACACAGTTTGTGTATAATTGTGTATTTTGTTTGTGTGGTGTTGAAATATCCAGCGTCATACTTAGAGGTGAATCTAATATTTTGGTCCAACATTTAGATAACACGCATTTTAGAAACAGCTCACGGTGAACAAACATACTGTAACAACTCAAATATTTCATTCTCCTTTGAGCTGTGTAAAGCGAGCAGTTGGTTTATCCTGTGGTCGTGACCCATCCAAAGGCAGCTCAGCCGTGAGAATGCAAGGAAGCTCCATAACTGTAGTCCCATTTTTCTCCTCTCTTTCCTGTACTACCGTATTTTCGGCACTATAAGGCGCTTCGGATTATAAAGTGAACCTTCAATGAATGGCCTATTGTAAAACAGTTTTCATGTAGAGGGCGCACTGCATTATAAGGCGCATAGAAGCTACAGTCGTGGCTGCGGTTGCGTTATGCATCCGCTAGAGGGTGGTACGTTACAGTAATACAAAAAGATGCAATACAGCTTCATTTATAGAGAGCCTTAACAACTGCTGCGGCTCTAACAAAGCCATGAGAACTGGTCACAAACGTGGACATGGAACATATAAATACAAATGGCATCACAAAACAATAAATGAAAGACAAAAGTAATAAAGACAATTGATTCAACAAAAAGGCACACAAACCTCGTGGGCTCACATCCACAAGGGGCTGAATATCTTGAGAAGTCCTGCTTCTTCCTTCGTTTAGTCAGTATTTAGCTATGCTTTTGGTATTATCTTCGTTTCATAATGGCTGCGTGGAGCTCACAAAGTAGTTGTCTGTTTGAGTGTGAGTTAGCGGATACACATGCCAATTAGTGTCGGGCAGAACCCTTTTCGGTTACAATTGGGTCCTGCTAATAATCACCACTAGATGGCAAAATAACACTAACGGGAAAACAACTCAATGGGGAATAGAAAGAGAGTTACAGGCTCTTTATATCCCTGTGAGGGTTTTTGTGGTTGCAGCCAGACCTTTTCCACTTGGGTTTCAGCCGATTGTGAGATTTTTATTTTCGTTTTAGTGTTTCTACTCATGTGTGTCTTGTCTTTTTTGCTAAAGGTTAAATATTAGAGACTTGCACGTTTAAGTTGTGTTTTAAGTGTATTAAATGTTTTTTGTTCCTATTTTTTTCACAAATATAATAATTACAGTGAATTGAAATATTTTATTATTGTTCCGCGCTTTAGCCAGCGGTTGCTGTTTTCAAAAGTGCATCGCAATGTGTTTTGTATTAAATATATGTTATTACCTTCCAATGCTAGTGAACGAGAGAGAGAGAGAGAAATACAGTAGTCGTGCTTGAAGGATGTGGGAGATTAATGGGAGTGTCCAATGAGTTAGAAATGGATGTGGCAGCTACAGGGCATGCATCCAGAATATAAAAAAAAATAAAATAAAATAGGGGACTCCTAATCATGAATGACAGTGATCATAATAAAAAAAGCAAAGAAAGCATCTGAGATGTCACTAAAAACAGACTGAGTCACAGAAAAAAATTATGCGTGGCAGTTGGAACCCACTGTGCAATATGCATGACTTGCACAGGACTGGAATGGAACACTAAACCAGCTTTTTTTTTTTTTCCAAATCACGTCTTTCACACATATTTAGGTTTGCTTGACCTTGGCCTACTGAGTGCCCTTCTGGTTATCTTTGTTGTCTTGTTGTATTTTTCTTCCCCTTTCTGGATGTGCAACTCCGCCTACGTTTGGCCATTTTCATTTGTTGTAGTTTTCCTCGGATCAGGTTTCTCTTTACACCAGCTACATCACTTGCATCTGTTTGACAGGGAGTCATTTATTTCCATGAATGACACTTTAGTTGTGGTGTCTCCTCTTTATATGTGTTACCTACCTAATCGAAGGGGCCTTATACCACTCTTTTGGGGTCTCTGAGCGTTATTATTTACTTAGTTTTCACAAATATGCACTTTCCAATATGAATGCCCTTTTATTCTTGTCCGCAAGTTTGTGACTTTTCATATTACAGGTCCTGCTGCCATCATAACGACTCAATTACCTGCTCAAGCAGTGGTTTTTCAACATCTCCTCTCACTTTGAGTATCAGCTAGTTGAAGAGAAAGCAATGCTGTGTCTGTGGAGCCAAGTAAAACCATCCACACACTGACACCCGCCGTGCTTTCCAGCTGTCCAAGTTTGATCGAGCGAGTGTGACCTTTCAAGGGACTGGATGGGTATATGCATGCAGGGAAGTAATGTGTTATATTAGACAGTATCAATGTCACAGTCTCATACAAACGTTCCAATCAAATTTCCAGTTTGATGTCTTTGAACATGCTTGTCTGCTCAGTTCTTTTAGTCAACTCCATCTGTACCATTATTGTGAAGCGCTGGTGCAACTGCTTTCTCCTGTTCATGACAGTGTGGAAGAAATGTGTTCCATAGAGTGAATGGTTCCTATAAGGTAAATCTTAAATTGTGTTTGTAGTTCAAAACTAATAAATGATACTTGAAGCTGGACATCTTGACCCCGAGGTAAAATACCGCAACAAACATCTGTGGTTCGGCATATGTTCAAATCATGAATGCATCTTGAGAAACAGGTGCCGCACTCCAAAATGGCACCTCATTAATTGCAATGCAAATGTGCTTGCACACAAACTCTCAATCTCATGGAAAAAAGTTAAACATCGTATTTGTAGCAAATGGTGACCCGCCCCTCACAAGTCGAGAATATCGCATTTCAATTAAGGATCTCAGTTTTTCTTCAAGGATTCCATCCATCCACGTTTTAGATTGCAGTCGTTCACAAGCCTTATACACCCCCCAAAAAATACCTAGCGCTATTTTCTAGCAAGAAAATGTACACAGGAACTGCAAGTTTTCGTATTCTGTACGTGCATTATTTAAAATGTGATTGTTAGGATGTAAAATGTCCTCCAATTCTGGAAAGACCCATATATCGAGATCTATTTTTTCAGTTCTATTGTTATAATTTTGTTTATATGTGTGTGTATGTATATATGTGTACATGTTTGTGTGTGTGCGTGTATGGATGTATGGCAGTATACATCAGCAATCTAGCACACTTCTTTGAATGCCTGGCCAGCCATTTCTAGTTTGCCCATCACTGTTCCATGCTAACCTGAGACATCAGGCTATGTCAGCAACTGATTGTTCTTAGACACTGCTTGCGTTTATTCATGGGTGTTTTTGGAATCTCACCATTCATTATCTAGAAATTGACTTAACCCAATTAGAATGGACCTGACGTCAGTAAACTCATTTCGGAATCATTGGGTTGCATTCAACATCCCTGCGCAGCTCAGTTGTCACACTTTTTGAGGGTGATGGTGAAGAGTGACCATTGCTCGATGATGACTCCAAATCTAAGACCCACATCCTTTATAATACATCAACCCATTTTTTTCATGCTTTTACTGTAACAGATACTTACCTGAAACAGAGGCTGCAGTGTTAAAAAACAGGGACAGCAACGCTGTTGTCTGTAGTTTGACCATTTTCAACCACTCACTACATTTATATACACACGTACAAAATGCACAATTAACCATAAATGTCCTCACTGAATACGGTTTGACTTCATTTACCCAGTATAAGCAATACTGTATTCTTATATCTTCTTTTTTGATAGAAAACCATTGCATTATACACAATACACATTTCTGTCGCTTAAGTTTTCAATACAATCAAAATGACATAAACTCTAACTTGTTTGTCATTTTCTACATTCAAAATTGCAAAATCCTTTTTTGGATTAAATAATGTGTATTTAAAGGGGACGTCAACACAATTTTTTTCCTTTCAAGAATATTTTCTATGAGACCCCACTAGTCTAAAAACGGCATTCTGATTAATATTACGATTGTGGAAAATGAGTGAAACAGTAAAATCCACCCATTTTTGTCCATCTCATGGGGCGGCCATTTTGCCACTTGCTGCCGAATGAAAATGACATCACACATGCTCAGGGTTCAGGTAAGGACCAATCATGGCTTACCTTCAGAAAATAGATGAGCATTGGCTCAGTCCTTTGTGTGCCCAGTGCTGGGTTAGCTATTTCCCACAATTTAGGTTACTTTTAATCCAGTAATTTTAGTAGTGTATGTAGGTGTACAGACACATGTGTGAGCCATGCACTTCGGACAATTAAATCAAACAAAACATGGCTTTTATGCAAGTGCTGATTCCTCCAAGATTATCCATCCATCCATTTTTTTAAACCGCTTAAACTCATGATGGTCGCATGCGGTGCTGGAGCCTCTCGGAGCTGTCTTCGGGCAGCAGGCGGGGGACACCCTGAACCGGTTGCCAGCCAATCGCAGGGCACATAGAGACAAACAATCATCCACACTCACACCTAGGGACGATTTTAGAGTGTTCCATGAACCTGCCATGCATGTTTTTTCGGGAATGTGGGAGGAAACGGGAGTACCTGGAGAAAACCCATGCAGGCCCGGGGAAAACATGCAAACTCCACACAGGGAGGCTGGAGCTGGGATCGAACCCACAACCTCTGCATTGTGAGGTCGACGTGCTAGCCACTGGACCACCGGGCCGCCCTATCCTCCATGATTATCAGAGGGAAATTTTGTTTTTCTGTAACTCAGTATCTGTTTGCCTCTACCACTCACACTTCCAATTCCATCACTTCAAACTTAACTCCGCACTTGAAATGCGCTGCCCAGTTTTCCTCAGAGCTACCTCAGAGCTCAAGTTCAAACCCCTCTTTTAAATATGGCAGGCTTTACCACTTTTGCACCTGTTGACGAATCTGTGAGGAATCTATTCCGTGTGTGTGTGTGAGCCTAAATCTTCGTTGGTTATGCGACACGGCCACCAGTAGCCCGTGCAATCTGTTCACGTGAACATGAAATTTTGCACCGGCCATTTGGGACAGTACGCTAAACACAAAAGCCCGGAAACATTCTTGTTCGCTGGAAAAACTCCACTCTCAACTTGATTTATTGTCTTGTGTTGCCTTTGCATACCCATTACTCATCCAGCGGGAAAACACAGTGTCAAAAGAGAAGTCACAAATCTGTGTAATGTACTTTATTGCAGCCTTCATTTGTTGAACTTGACACAGGAGTGCGTTGACGTGTAGCCACCGTGACCTATCATGAACGTGTTAACAACACCACCTGTGACTATACGCTGTACTGCTTTTGGCTCATTAATACTCACAAATGGACCTGCCTCACATCATTGTTGCCGCCTGGGGCCTTGACCCTGCCCATTTTCCTCACCTCTTTATTCTAACACAGCCGCTTGTAAATGTAACAGCTGGAGTGAAAATTAAAGTGCCTCATGCCACCATTTTGAGCCCCTTGACTCTCTTCTTTCCACCGACTCTGCCTACACCTTCACACAAACCCCCACAT
The DNA here is from genome assembly GCF_001891065.2 of Hippocampus comes. Lineage (NCBI taxonomy): Eukaryota > Metazoa > Chordata > Actinopteri > Syngnathiformes > Syngnathidae > Hippocampus > Hippocampus comes. Next base: position 5,044,745 of record NW_017805467.1, on the reverse strand, counting down.
AGCAGGTTATTGATCAGTTTGATAAATGGTTTGCTTTTATGAGTCATTTGTCTTCTGTTGCTCATTTATCCTGTCAAAAGATACAGTGTGTGCATCTTACGGCGGCGCGGGCACCCGCAGCGGCTCCTCTTGTTGTCTGTTTAAGAGGGAGGAAATTTCATCTGTGCTGTACACATACAGCACATTGGACAATAAAGTTGTACTTGACTTGACTTGACTTACGCTAGAACTAGAATTTAAGATAAACGTAGTGGGGCATTTGGCTATTACATTTAGAAGATGTGGGAAAAGGATATCATATTGAATTGTTCTTTGAACTTTGGTAAAGTTTCCTGCAACAGTGATTCCCAACTAGAGCGTCGTGAGAGGTCATCGTTTTCCAATTTCACAAAATGTGTCCAAAAATGTATATTTATTTATTGCAAATATGTTTTTGTTCATCTGGGCGTACCAGTGACATGGCAACATTCAGGGCTTCCTGTGAGTATATAACCTTTGTCAGCTTTTTGTTTAGTTAAACCTTGTCTATTGGGTGTGTACCTTGCCTCATTAAATGTCGTCTTTTATGGAAATATTTTACTATTCATCCAGAGGAACATTGAGAGGTCAGTGGTAACAATATTGGACATTGAATCACAATCTCTGTTCTAGTTCATCCCAAAATTGGAGACTGCGGTTGAGGTCGGGGTTCCGACATCCCAAATTCATCCAATCATGTTTTTACAAAATGTGATTTGTACATTGGGGCACATTCATGCTAGAAAAAGAAAAGAGCCTTGGTTGAAAGCGTTTAATAGTCCAACTGGTGTTGGTATGATGAGCAGAATTTGAATCCAGGCATTTATTAAAAGACTGATTGAGCTGTGCCCCGAGACTTTTGTCGAAATTTCACAAGCTTCACAATATTTGTTTCAATTCTCAAATGCATTCTCAATATGGCATTAAAAGTCTCTGAATACATCAGCTAGATCAAAACCTCTTTCAGGATTCACTAAAACCTTGGGAAAAAAAAACAAAACAAACCAAAAAAAAAAAGCAGAAAGTTAATGAATTCCAGACAATGAACAAGTCAGGCAGCCAGAGCGTTGATCACTCAGGAAAACGCTCTCTCGCTTTCAGCTGGCACACACTGTCAGCCACTGGTGATAAATCTGCCCAGGAATGACCAGACTGTGTCATTTATTCCATTTTATTATCCACAGTGCTTCCTAACCGCGGAGTCCGTTGACAAGAAATGACAATGCCTGCATGTTTGAATCGTGCATGAGCCTCTGCTGCTATGTAGCCCAGTAATGGCAAGTTTTGCATTTGGGTAAAAGAAAGATGCAAAGGGATGCCAAAACTGACAGCAGTTTCATTTGGTTTCCACAAGTGATTTCTTTTTTTTTTTTATGCCATCTCTGCTGGAGTGCCACACTTGCAGTCAGTCATTTCCACTCGGTTGAGGCTCAAGTGTACAGTTGCTGCTATTTCACTGACTTAAGTGCTCAATGTTTTGCTGTTGAGCTAAAGAAAATTAAAAAAAGATGAACTTTTCTTGATGGCATTTTAGGGTTATTATGAAAATATCCATACCTGGGACTGATTCGCCCATAACTTTATCGCACCTAAGCATTTGCCATAATATTCATCGCTCGCTGATCCCATGACATGTCTGTTCCTGTCCATTTCAAGTCGTCTGCGCTTGTTTCAGATGTCAACACACCTTGTTGCTGCATTTATGTTGACATTTCTGAGTGAGTAGACACACTAGATCAGGGGGCACCAACGCGGTGCCCGCGGGAACCAAGTAGCCCGTGAGGACCACACCAATAGCCTGCCAGTGCTAAGATTGTGATTTGCTAGTAGAAATTATGATTTAAAAAATGCAAACACTGGCAGTATTGTGAGACATCTATATGATGATCAGAGCCTGAAGATTAAAATCATTACGTATGAAAAATAACACATTCTAATATTATTAAATGTAATTTGTCCAAATGTTATATCAGACATGTATCAATTTGGTAGCCCTTCACACAATCAGGACACATGAAGTAGCTGTCACTCTCAAAAAGGTTGGTGAGCCTTGCACTACATTCTGTTTGCAGCAAATTAAATCCTAATTCTCTTCCGCTATGAACACACAGTGGTCAAGTAAGTAATAAAATATTTATTTTCAATAACATGCCCTGTGACTGACTGCCGACCAGGCCAAGACTTAACCTGCCTTTTTCCAAAAGTCAGATGGAATTGATTACAAAAGAGACCCTAGTGAGTACAAATGGGATAAAAATAAATAAATAGATGGTTGGAATTGAAGTCTAACCATGGCAGAAATGCAAAATCAGTGAATATAAAAAAAGTAGATTTAAAAAACCGAGCATATTCCTGTATGAGAGTGGCTGCCTTTCCAGCAGCTCCTATATTGTGTTGTTCTACTTCTTCCTTTCATAACTTTGCTGCTGTGAATTGGGAATTTCTCCATTGCGAGACTAATAAAGGTTTTCTTTTCTTAATCTTGTCCTCATCTGCTTTTAATAGAAATATTTACAAAAGGTTCCTCAAAAGTACTTGAACTGGACTTGTGAATAATGGATGCCTGTTGTGGCACGTAACAAGATCCCTAATGAAGATTTGTAAAATTGTAACAATTTTTCTTGGAGGTTGATTACGTTTAAAGCACTCCTGTGGCGTTGATGTAAATAAGGGCTTCTGCTCAATCTTTCATGTTTATTCACACCTCATGGTCTCATGGCTTACTGCTGAGGCTGCTACAAGAATTCTAAAGCTGATAAGGACTTGCAGTAGTGAATGTGGAAATCAGGTTGTTGTCAGCCAGTTAAAATTTAGGGGGTGTTTCTTTATGGGACTGCACCCCCACACAGATGTTGGGGGACTGTCCCGGTTGCACAGCGTCAGTCACAGCTTGCTGCGGTCGCGCCTCAACTTGGCCAATAAAAAGATGTTATATTACATAGCTGGCAACACCTACGGTGTTCCTGCCTACAGTATTTTCCCAAATGCACACAAGCACAATTACAGAGGTTTGTATTGTAAAAGCCTGCCAGCAGTACTAGTTAATAGCCACACAGGGCGGGGGTGAATATTCCTTGGAGCGACATTAATGGCTGAAGTACACTCTACCGGCCCAGACTGTGAAAGTGTTTGGGCTTCTTTTTATTGTTCTCCTACCTGTGCTTGCCTGCTACAAGTCCTCCGAGTTATCCAACATTACTGTATACCGGGGACCAAAGCCTTGTTTTAGGACTCGATAACATCTGGCACAAAGACACATAAATCGTGAGATTTTTAATGGTTCGGGGTTTTCTTATGTTACTGGATTGAAGCGTTGTGGCCGAGTGAACAAATAGGTGTGGATTACAGCAGCACCCTAATTATCTATAACTTATAGTTTCTGGAGGCTGGTTTGTATTACTTTGTCTTTTACATTGTCTGGCTCTTTTGCTTCTTTTCACTTGAAGTCATCGTTGTCTCACCCATTCTGGTACCTTTTTTTTTAATACTTCTGCTGATACATCTCTCTATGGCGTGATGGCTTTCTGGGTGGCCGGTCAGGAAAAGTCCAGGAATCTAATCGATAGAGCAACATAAATAAATGCTTTGAAATGATTTGTAACATTGTGCCATCACAGAAAACTTTAATTAAGACCACTACTTTAATATTACCTTTATTATGTAGTTCAAATGTGATGAAGTAATTTATTTTTTTTCAACAATTTTAGTCACAAATTTGCCAAAATGTAATCTCTGTGACTTTAAAAGTAGAGATGGGCACTTGACCCTATTTTGCCGATCCGTCCTCCGTCTGCGACTTGGGTACCCTTCCGTCATCATCCATCCCTCTTTAGTCATATAATAATCGTCCTCCGTCCCCGTCCATCCTCATTGTTTGAAAGCGCTTCCATCCCATTCCTCTCACCCCCGAAAATTAAAAAGTGAGCAAGATGCCATGGGAGAGAGGCAAGGAGGGGGTGGGATTAATACCCGACAGACGAGACAGCACTTTTCTTTGCTCCATACATTCGCGTAGCACTGCCGATCCCATCTTGAATGCCGACTTTTGCGACAACTGCAAGCAAGTATTATCATAGACAACATTGATGTTACCTATACAAGATGCCTTCTTGAGTACGTCGACGCCGCAGCCGTATTGGATGTGGCAAAGTGAAGCAAATTGCCTCTTTAGTTGCCGACACCAATGTAATATGGCCTTTCTCACTTGGCGTACAGTGATGCAACATGACCGTTTAAACCCGTAATGTAGGAATCCAAATGTCCTCTAATGTGCTATGTTGATGGTCACCAAAATGTATGTTGACCTCTTATGGTCACATCAAGTGTGAAGGACTTTAGGATGTTTTCCTCTTCATCGAGGCGCTCCCGACAAAGCTTATGTCACTTCACGAGAGAAATGCGTCCTCCATAAAATAAAAAACACATGACATGTCTTACCACAGTACACAACGCCAAACTTCGAAAAAATGTGCAGGATTCCTGCATGCAAACATTGACGTATTCATCATTGGCTGTCGCAGCTAAGACTGACCATCGATCAAACAAAAATGACATCACTTTTTATTTATATATTTAACCTCTTAGTGATAAGCAACTCAACATTAGTATTTCACAACCCAAAAATAGCTACTACGATAAAATAAAATCATAAAAACGTGACTTTCACAAAGCTGTGTCTCAATTTGGGGGTGGGTGGGGGGGGGGATCAAAATCTTGGTGGGCAGACACCGAGAGCCATACAACTTAGCCAGCTTTCTGAACCGGCTGAATTGATCGTTTGTGAAATGGGTATCAGTAGGTACTTTGTTATGTTCCCTGACTGTACACTAGGTAGCAGTATAAAAATACTGTTGAGATGAAAAAGGTCATGTTGTTAAGAAATACAGTGTTTGGCTAACCTCTGGCCTTGTTATTTTGCCTCCTGACAACCACATACTCAACCCGGTTAGGAACGATTACGGGGACGGACGAAAACCCACTTCTGTCCTTGCTTAGTCCGTCCTTTTTAAAAAAAAATGTCTCGTCTCAGTCCCAAAAATGGGTGTCCGTCCGGGACAGATATACAGTCCGTTCAGTCCCAGGCACGGAATACTCATCTCTGTTCAAAAGTATTTCGGAGGACACAGCGTGCTGTGAACCAAAGTCATGTTATTAGCCTCGATGCATTTAGTCACCAGAGTGATCAACCCATTTGCCACCCTTTAAAACCAACAGCATTCTTCATTGCTTCTACACACCAAGCAGATGGCAATTGTTGCTGTTAAATCGATTTTCATTACATTATCAACTCGTCAAAAGGCAAATTTTCTCTGTATTTCTTTTGTTGATTGATCAATCCTGAGCTTGACTTACTTTGCCACAATCCAGTGACCTTTTTTGCATCCAGTTTTGCATGCATTGTTAACAATGTGTATATATTTCTTTCTTTTTTGTGGTTAATGCTGTACACATACTGTGTTTATGTACTGTTGAAAAAAAAAACAGACTCCAATAACACTACATATCTAATGTTGACTAAATTTACACAGTATTATCACTCTTCGTAAGCTGCTGGTGAATTTCTTTGGGATGCTGCACTCACTCACATCCGGTGCATCCCTTATGGGCTCCTCCATAAAACCTAATGATGCCCCTGGCCACAAACACAATCATAAAATGTGAATACAGTATAATTTGGGAGCTGGAAAGGATTAATTGCATCATTTCCATTCATTTTAGTGGGAAAGGTTACCTCGATTTATGAACTTTTACAATTACAAATTGGGTCATGGAACAAATTAAGTGTGTAACTTGAGGTACCACTGTACTACTTTATGACCATTTAGGGGTCAAAATGGGAGCTAAAAGTTCAACTTACCCGGGAAGCTCGAAACGTGTTGAAACAGTTTTCTCCGTTTGGATCAGTTACCTTGCATGACCCCTGGGTGGTTAAAATTGAATTTTTTTGGGGGGCTGTCTATGGTCAAGTTAGTGAGGTTTCCAGGTGGATTGAAGCTTATAGACTCAAATAAACACCAGGCCCAGTAACATAAGGCAGGCATAAGGAATGCAGTGTCCATTCACAAGCCCTCATAAAAATGCCTTATCGCCTGAAATCTGCATGTCAGATTTTCCTATTGAGGTCAGAATTTAGGTTTGGCTGCCGTTTCTGGCAAGGAGTCATACTGCCTATGAGCTCACTTGAGAATCATTTCACTCATTCGGAGCAAAAAAATAAAATATAAATAACTGTATCGACTGTCACACGATGTAAAGTTTGCATCCCTCGGCTGGAGAGGAGGTGATGTGGTAACTTTTTCAAGTGTAAAATTAACAGTTTGAAAAAAATGGGGAAAAAACATCTTGGCCACTTTAAAATTTTGGCTTGTACTGCTTAACATAAACATTTACAATGAAATGAAATCTGATGTATAAACTAACTCACAGAAGTATGGCTTGTCAAGGCTCTGGATTAGCCGCACAGCCCAAAAAACAACATACTGCTGAATTTGGCCGCATAAATAGATAGCCATTAAACAATGGGGAAAATAATTGTGTGTGTGTGTGTGTGTGTGTGTGTGTGTGTGTGTGTGTGTGTGTGTGTGTGTGTGTGTGTGTGTGCGTGTGTGTGTGTGTGCATGTAACGCAAAGGTCAGAATGAACAAAATGCCCTTCAGCTGTTACTGTATGTACTTTTCAGTTCCCAAGTACTGTAATTTGTAAGCTAGCGTAATGGCAGAGTGATGCCCAAAGAAAAAGAGAAGCTGTAGCTCTTGAGTGAGTTAGTGGATAAAAATCTAAGGGTCCCAGATGCATAAACTAACCATGGTGTCAGTTGAAAATAAGAACGATGTGTGGGAAAGTAGTTGGACAATTTTGTCTCAACAGCAATTTGAAAACATCATTTTGGTGCATTTTTCTCTTGTCATTTTCAACACCGCTGATCCTGAACAAGGTCGTTGAGGGTGCTGCAGTCTATCCCAGCTGACTTTGGGCGTAAGGCAGACTACACCTTGAACTGGTCGCCAGTCAGTCGCAGGACACACAGAGACAAAAACAACCATTCACATCCACACCGTCACTGAGTGGGAACTGATCCGACATTGCCTCCTCACAACACAGGCCAGTAAACCACTACACCATCAGCGACGGCATTAGGAATTTTATTGTTTAATGCAGAAAGTATCAAATTAGCAACCCTATGTACTTTTTGTACATTTGAAACTGGAAACAGCACTTAACAAACTTCATTTTCATGTAAGACCCCACGAAATTGACTTAGAATATCTAAGATGATAGTGATATATTTTCAAACAGACTTGCTGTGCCGTTTTCGGAGAGTCAAAAGATTTGTCCTGTTGTCCCCCTTTGTGGTTTGTTTTTTCTGCTGACAATGTTCTTTAATAAAAATATTTATCAGCCTTTGAAGAAAAAAATTGCCATCATCTGGGCTGTTTCATAGCACGGAAGCTTGAAAACATACGCGCTGGATGTCTTTTTGTTTTTAGTTCTCTGTTGGGATGTCATATTCTATGATTCGTGTAGACTTTCCTTTTGATGTCTTCCTTTGTGGTTCGTGTAGACTTTTGTTTACTGTTTTGGTGCTCACTACATGGGAGGAATTAAGAAAAAATAAATCAATCCACTACTAACCTCAGAGAAGCTATTGATGCCCATAACGCTGATTTTGTGGTCTTTGGTAGTCTTGCTTGAACCAGAAGGATGCTGACGAACGTATCAGGACAGACAAACAAAATAAATCATTGCTAATTGTGACATTTTCCCTTTTTGGCGATGAGTCACACTCGGCGTGTTCCACACAACTCAGCAGTGTCGTGATTTGTGTGTTAGGGTAAGTTTTGTTGTATTCTTGAATAGTTCAACCTTGGCGGAGGTCTGTGCTCAAACAAGTGCTGTTTTACTTTGTGCCTGCACAATTTGTGGGGTCGAATAATGATTTTCTTCTTCTGACTTTGGTCAAGTCAATGTGGGATGGAGCAACGAAGAGCGAATCCAGCGATGACATATTGTCTTGAAAAAGACCAATTGGCTTGAGGCACCCCATTGTAAATGGGGTACAATATTTGACTCCCCCAACAGTATCATCCACTACTGGAAGAAATTGATTTAAATCAAGCATATTTTTTACATGCTTGATTTAAATCAATTTCTTATATATATTGGAAACTGAACTTGAGAACAACGTTGATGTATCTGACAGTCAAACGTGTACTATTTTTGGCTCCACAAAGACCTTGTACTCTTGCAGTCGCGAAGCAGAAGGAATCCGATCTTCTTTTTTTTCTTTTCTTTTCTTTTTTTTTTTTTTTACCTGTCCTGTTCAGCTGCTTAGTCATGCGTATGGTGGATCCATATGCTTTTTCATGCCTCATTGGTTTTGCTGTTCAACAGGAGAATTCGATACACTCGCTCCGGTCGTATTGAGATGGATATTTATTGGAAATGCAGTCGGAGCGAACAAGGTTTGAGAGGACAGAGAAAGAAAAAAGAGAACACAGCCAAAAGAACAAAAACGACAACGAAACAGTATGTGACCGGCATCAATACGAATAATTATTTAGATTTCATCAAATTATGGACTGGGAAGGCCATGTCAGAATGGTGTATATTTCTCATCCAACCACAAGTCAAATCATTCGAACTATCCTGGCACTATTTCCGGATTGGTTTGTTTTGAGCAATGATAAACTAGAATGAACACAATCCAAAATAACATAGAACAAGGCTTTTTTTTTTCGTGTAAGGAGTTCAAAGGACAGATATTGGTCGAAAAAAATGTAAGGAGAAGAAGTACAAAATAGGCTGAAAAATAACAATTCGACTAAAGAATTTAAATAAAATTAAATAAAACTACTCCACTAAAGTATAGATACCCCCAAATTCTACTAAGTTAACGTGTCAAGTAACAAAGTATTTTTTTACTTTGTTCAGGACAGATATTGGTCGAAAAAAATGTAAGGAGAAGTACAAAATGGGCTGAAAAATAACAATTCGACTAAAGAATTGAAATAAAATTAAATAAAACTACTCCACTGAAGTATAGATACCCCCAAATTCTACTAAGTTAACATGTCAAGTAACAAAGTATTTTTTTACTTTGTTACTTGACACTTCTGGTATCAAGGGAGACATGCAAGTGAATCAACATCACCACACATGCGCAATAGTTTCTGGTGCAGGCACAATGGGCGGATAGAGTTCCGGTTTCTTGGATGTTTTATGGTAAAACACACAGAATAGAACAGTTACAGGGACTACCAGCCATAAAATAGGCTCCATGAAACCCAAGCTACCGTACAATACAAATTATTGAATGCGATACATGTTGTCCCGTTGAACGTACTGCAACAATGATATCCAATAAATCAACATTGATAAGTAAATGTTAGCTCATAGCAGACATCAAAGTATTTTTTGGAAGCAATTCAAACTAAACTCTCTCCGGACTCTTGTAAATAGTTCCATGTTATGATGGATGGTCTGTTCAGTTTGTTGTCTACTCTAAGTTATGTTTGTTGGAATTGTGCAGGGAGTCTTGCGTGTGCGATGGAGAGACTTTTACGAGGCGTGATGCATGTAAAAAAACTCAATAAAAAGGCTCTGTTGTTCTGTTTGTCACAAAATCTTCCATGACAAATGATTGCAGATATTTTTGAAGCAGGATTACTACATGGGGCGGCCCGGTGATCCAGTGGTCAGCGCATCGACCTCACAGTGCAGAGGTCGTGGGTTCAATTCCAGGTTCGGCCTCCCTGCGTTCTCCCTGGGCCTGCGTGGGTTTTCTCCGGGTACTCCAGTTTCCTCCCACATTCCAAAAACATGCATGGCAGGTTAATTGAATATTCTTAATTGCCCATTAGTGTGTTTGTGAGTGTGAATGGTTGTTCATCTCTATGTGCCCTGCGATTGGTTGGCTATTGGTTCAGGGTGTCCCCCGCCTACTGCCCGAAGACAACTGGGATAGGCTCCAGCACTGCCCGCGACCCTTGTGAGGATAAAACGGATTGGAAAATTGATGGATGGATGGATGGATGGATTACTACATGGGAAGCTGGCTACACAGTCATAAAAACTAGTTTACTTTTAAAAGTGTTTCAGCAATAAGGATGATGGGGCTGTGTGTCCATGAACTAAGCGTAAAGGCTGCATTGCCTTGCTCAAAGGTACCTAAATTGTATTCAGCAATCAGACTAACCTCCATATTTCATTTAGTCAGCAGCAGTATTCAACATTGAATACCTAATATTGAAGTATGAGTTTTTCGCATTACGAGCTGTTTTGTTTGGTGAATTGATTTTTGCTTTGTGTTGTAAGCCAAAATATGAATCACAAGTGAGGCTCAGAGACGCCTCCACTCGAGCGAACAACTTTCAGACGTTCAATGAATGGGACAAACCGTCAAACACACACATGAAAATGAAAACACTCGCGAGGAGCTGACACTAACACTGAACTTAGCACGTGGTAAATAACAAATCCGAGCTGGTTTCTCTCATTCTCTCGACATCGCTCCCGAGGCCACACACTTTAAAGGCACGCACCAACACACGAATACTGCTGTGTGTACATGCGTGCGCGCAGTCTACGCATATGTGATAGACTTGGCAGCAGGTTGGACATCCCTGGCCACTGGCCTCCATCCCTTCACCACCGAGTGCAACAGTGAATCACGCTGCCATGCACATACATTATTGGAACTCCCGCTCTTCATCTTTCAGTCAAAAAAAGGCCAGATACCCTCACAAGTGGAGCATTCATCAACGTGGAAAAGGCAAGAAAAGAAAAAGTAAATCTTAATCAGAGATGGAGCGAGCCAGCCAGCCAGAGCATATGGAATATGTTTAAAGTAATATTGCTGGTTCCTGATGTTACCATGGCAATTCTCATCAGTTTCAGGCTTTCTCTTTCCTTTGTTGCCTTTGCAAAGAAAAAAAACATGCTTCTTTCCGTTTAGCGAACATACCAGCCAATTGTGCAGACTGTGTCTCCCTTTTATAGACATTAGAGGAGAGCACTGAGGCCAAGATGGAATTAAGGCTGCATCATACTAAAGTAAACAATTATGCTTCTTAGAGCACAGGTGTCAAATTCAAGGCCCGGGGGCCAGATCCGGCTCCCCACATCCTTTTTTGTGGCCCACTAAAGCAAATCATGTGCAATAAATAACGTTGAAACTTTACAATAATTTTGTTACCCCTGCTACAGTCATTTGAACAATTACGCAACAACAAACAGTTGATCTGAGTCATTTCAAGTTCAAGTTAAAGTTCAAGTCAACTTTATTGTCAAATGTGCTACATGCGCAACATACAGCACAGATGAAATTTCTTTCCTCTCAACCACAGGAGAGAGAGGAGCCGCTGAGGGTGCACGCACCACCATCAAAAGGACAGTTAACATAAAATGACAAAATACTACAACACAACACATAAGACACAGACAGTCATGCAATCTTAACCACTTCCTGCATACGCTTTGTTGTTCGAAGCACTTATATATGAAAGAGGAGCGAATCAAAGTTTCCTTTCACCAGTGGATCAAAGACGTCATGCTGAAAATGTGCACACGTCTGCTACAAGCTAAGTTTGAAAGCAACAAGAAGCTGTCGCGTCCATTGACGAAAAAGAGATTGGCTCACATCTCCTGTCCCATGTAAATCCGCTCCAATTCCAAGCCGCGACTCCCAGTTCCACATACGCATCGGCGCTCTACGCTGACGCTCCTTTCTTCTAATCATCAGCTCCGCAAGTTATCCATCCATCCATCCAGCCACAGACTGTCCAACAGCACCGACATTTCCGCGGAACAAAATGGGGCTGTGAAAAATGCTGCCCATTTCAGGCGCAAAAAACACAAGCGACCCGGGGCTGTCCAACAACGACAGTCAGATGGCGCCGACATTCCTCCCAGTCAAAATCATTGCTGGTATACGCGTGCTGCCGAGAAGGCGCAACCACCAAGCATGGATTCTTCTTCTTTGAAGAATGTTGTGGCCAAAAATGCTGAAAACAATCCACATCAGGTCCACACAACGAAATAACACCATGTGACAAAACAAAACACAAAAACAACAAAAAATGCAGGGCTCTTGAAGAGCATTTGCCGACGGCTGCCTCCTCGGGCGCCATCTTGGAAAAAAAAAAAGGAGTCATCCATCAATTTGTTGTGTACAAGTATTTACACGAGAAATCTCTCTTCAGTTTCACTGCCATAACGGCCCTCTCAGGGAAGATACAACTCCATAATGGCCCAAATCAAAACTGAATTTGACACTCCTTTTCTAGAGAGTGGAATATGATCTGTGTGCTTATTGAACATTCACCTGATAAAATATTCCATCAAATTAGTGGTCTTAAGTTTTGCCTTGTTTGTGAGCGTGCCAGGTTTTATTTCAGGAGTAAAGTTCGGTCTAAGTGGTGAAGTCATGTCTCGATGGAAGACACAAATTTACAACAGGCCTCAGAAGTTGTAACATGGTGTGGGTAAAGCATTCTTGTGGCAACTTATTGAGTGAGCCACTGCCCAAAGCAGGGTCCGTATCCATAGAGGCATCAGTGGATAAGTTTGGCTCATCAAACACCTGAACTACAGAACAAATGGAAATATCATGTCTGAGTAAAATAGTGTATTTATATTGTCTGCCTGTCAGTGTGAATGTAGCGTGCTCCACGGCGCAGATACGTGCACAGACACGACAGTGTTTCTCAGCCTTCACAGCCTATGGATGGGCCCGTGTTAGTGCTGTCTGTGTGTCTGTTTGTATTTTTTTTTGTGCTTTTGAACACAGCAGTCACTGCCAAGAATCATCAGAAACGACAGGCTGACTCTTTTTTATTGCTTCAATTTAAGTATGCATGATAGCACGATCAGGAATCCGAGGCTAACGATAGACAGAATATTGAATCCTTGATGCCCAGCGACATTTTCCACAAAATGGTTACAGTGTGCACAAAGCACATGTAATTCCTTCCTCAGAATTCCATATGAAAAAGTTGCGGCTTTTAGCCAAACCCAATCCAATCCCGTCGCGGTTTTCCTTTGTTTGACCGGAATGTGATTTTTTTTTTTTCTTCTTCTTCTTTTGCGGCCAATACAGCACATGCCAGACAGCCTCTGTGATCCACAGTTCACTTACTTTGATTGTTTTGGGACAAAATGCTTTACTGGCCACCACCACTGCTATTCCTGTAGCATGATTGAAGTCTGCTAAGTGGGATGGTCACAACCGAGGCAAATCACAGTCGCCTGATGAAAACCTCGAGGTCAGAGCTGTGATGGATGGAACTTATTTTTGAGAATATTTTCATGATTTTTCATGGTTTAATTTTAGGCTGCATAGCTTGTAAGTAACAGTGACCACAAGTGGTAGTTAAAGGACTCTGTTGCACATTTCTGTTTGAAAATTGTTACTCGAATGGTAGGCAATGCAATCAAGGGTCTCCACAGAAATTCACAAACTAGAAAGTCTTCAACTTCTTCCGTACCACCTCTAGATTGACACCTACTGTTTTAATAAAGTGTCAAAAACTGTCAAGATAACGAGAAAGAAGACATAGAGAGGATACGTAGGGACCAACCACAACATAAACACAAGAATTAATGAGTCTGTCACGATCATCCATATAAAAACAATGCATAGCAGAAGTAACCTAACCAAGATAGTGTTTGTATTACATCGATAGAAATCAAAATGTACGCACCCATGCCAATTGCATTTCCCTAATGTAAGACTGACACTTGTTCTATTGTTGGATTGGTAGGACTGCACTATGCATTCATTCATTCATTCATTCATTTATTTATTTATGTATTTATTTATTTTCATTGGGGCAGTGCACATTAATCAACACAAGAAGAAACGGTGTAAATGCGCCGGACTTAGCATAAATGCTCATTTTTAGCCATAGTCCCAAGGCAGGTTTCTAAAAATAGCACAATAATCATAATAATAATAATAACAATAATATCGGTAATAATAATAATAATGACATTTAATTTTGAAAGCACTTTTCATCATACTCAAAGACACTTTAAAATAATTTAAAACACAGGATAAAATGTACACTTTAAAGCCAAGCATACATGATTTAAAACAAACACATTCAGAAGAAGAAAAACACAGCAGTAATGGGTAAAAGAGATTAAAAGTTGTTAAAAGCATTGCGAAACAGGTGAGTTTTAAGAAATGATTTGAAGGACTGGAGTTCAGTACAGTTGCGGATGTGTTGTGGTAGAGAGTTCCAGAGGGTGGGGGCGGCGAAGGGGAAGGCTTGGCCCCCCCAGGTTCTGAGCCTGGTCACGCGGATGGAGAGGAGGTTTGTCTTTGAGGAGCGGAGGTTGCGGGAAGGAGTGTATGGGTGAAGAAGGTCGGCGAGGTATAGGTAAGTAGGAGGAGTTTAAACTGGATACGCTGGGCAATGGGGAGCCAGTGGAGGTTTTTAAGGACGGGGGTGATATGATCACAAGTGCGGGTGTGGGTGAGAAGACGGGCGGCGGCATTGTGGATGTAGTGTAGTTTATTGAGGAGTTTGGAGGTTGTACCGTAGAGGATGCTATTGCAGTAGTCAAGGTGGGAGGTGATGAAGGTGTGGATGAGGGTTTGAGCGGCGTTGAAAGAAAGTGAAGGGCGGAGACGAGAATTTTTTTGATTTGACTGCAAGAATTTTTTTTTATTTGACTCATTGAGACACATAAAACTTGAAGATCACAATGACAGAAATAGAGCGGCGTTGAAAGAAAGTGAAGGGCGGAGACGAGAATTTTTTTGATTTGACTGCGAGAATTTTTTTTTTTATTTGACTCACTGAGACACATAAAACTTGAAGACCACAATGACAGGAATAAAAACCAAATAGGTAAGACATCATGAAACAATATAAACTTGTTGCAGTACTAAATTACAAGACGAAAGACCAAGACAGTCATATCACTTAGAGCTGGTACGTGTAGCTCCCTCTAAGGCAGCGGTCCCCAAACCCCGGGCCGCGGACCGATACCGGTCCGTGGGTCATTTGGTACCAGGCCGCGCAGAAAGAATAAATAACTTGCATTACTTCCGTTTTATTTATTTCGGAATCTGAAAGGTATTTAGTTTTAAAAATTACCGGATTCTCTGGTCCATCCGTCTACAGTATGTCACTCTTGACGCATTGCGGGTCAAGGCGTGCTTCTCGGTCACGTGATAGGTTACCGCTAAAATGAAACCCGGGAGCTAGCAAAATGAGTAAAAAAAACAAATGTCTTTCGAAAGTTTCTTTGGGATGGGGGAAAAAGCCCAGCCAGGAGACAGAAGAGGAGCCTATGACTTTTAAGAAAAAGAAGGCTACATTTAATAGACTGTATCCGGAGTGTGACTTAAAATACGGATTTATTTCAGTAGGAGATTCCCACGCACCAAGCCCACTCTGCATAATATGCGGCGATGGTGAGTCGTATTTTTCATGCATTTTGTATCTTATTTTGAAGGCACGTTTAAACATTACTATAGCGACCAGAGATTGTTACGGCCAGATCGGACGTTCCTCGTGTCATGATTCGGGTTTATTATTATTATTTTTCGAAAATAACACAATTTTCATACAGGTCATATCATAATATTTTGTTGTATTTATCTGTCACACCTTCAAGTTCGGTCCCTGAAAATATTGTCTGACATTA
>NW_017805467.1:5001450-5028613 GCF_001891065.2 Hippocampus comes | reverse complement strand
TTGGGGGTGGGGTGGGGGGTCTTGTTATTCATTTGCCAGCTTGACAGGACATTGGCTGCATACTTGCGGTGCTGAAGTAATCTGGTGACCATCTATTAAAAGCACTCAGCTCTTCTTCATTTCGTTCTTGGGCCCCATGGGAACCCTGCAATAACTTTCAAGCCATTCGGCTGGACAGAGAATGCAGTTTTTTTGTCAAGGTCATTCCACGGACAAACCATTCAAGTCGGCTGGTTCTCTGGTTTTGCTGTCAGGCCAGATGACAACAAAAATGAAATAACTGCTGCCTATGAGGACACAAAAGCAGCATCTGTACCATCCGTGATTTTCTGACCTTTCATTAGGAGCAGAGTGACAGTGAGGGAAGACAGCTGGCCAGAGGAGAAAATGAGCACCCATAAAGATCATGAATAGTCTTTTGTGTCAGGCCTTGACAAGCCCTTTATGTGATCCATTTTTGAGGAGAGTACAATTCAGTTATGATTAAAAAATAACCAATTTAGGTGTGGAGAAGAAGTTCCCCAGAGGCTTTTTTGAGCAGTTAAGATCTCGAAGGATCTTGCGATGGAATCCGTACTTGAAAACAAAGAGTATGTTTTCCATGAGGCGTTCTTTTTAATCACTTGCACATGAGGGAAGGAACAACAAAAGTTGGAACAGCAGAGACAAAAAAGAAAGAGGGGGAGGGAAACGAGGATGAGAGCAGAAGGCGACTTGGGGCCAAAGACTTTGATGCCCTTGTTGGCTTTGAAGCAGTTGGGAGGACGGTGAGGTCATCGTCAAGAACCAAACGCCACAGTATTTCCTTCACTTCCGAGTTGAATTTGTGACCAAGCTCACGTCTCAATTTCTCTATGGAATTCAAAGTAAATGCAAACAATGAACCTCCATACATCATGGGGGTTACGTTCCAGACCCCCTATTAAGTAAAATCTACAAAAAAGAAATATAATATATATAAATATAATAATCTCAATTCTCCTTAGACATGATTTTAGAGCATTTATGGTAATAATTGCCGGCCCGGTGGTCCAGTGGTTAGCGCGTCGACCTCACATTGCAGAGGTACCGGGTTCAATTCCAGCTCCGGCCTCCCTGTGTGGAGTTTGCATATTCTCCCCGGGCCTACGTGGGTTTTCTCCGGGTACTCCTGTTTCCTTTCGCATTCCAAAAACGTGCATGGCAGGCTGATTGAACACTCTCAATTGTCCCTAGGTGTGAGTGTGAGCGCGGATGGTTGTTCATCTCTGTGTGCCCTGCGATTGCCTGGCAACCGGTTCAGGGTGTCCCCCGCCTACTGCCCGAAGACGGCTGGGATAGACTCCAGTACCCCCCGCGACCCTTGTGAGGATAAGCGGATCGGAAAATGGATGGATGGATGGCAATGATTGTTAGTGGTCTTTAAATACACCAGAAGAATAATACAAACATCTTAAAAATATTTAATATGCACGTATTAAGAGAGCAATGGGTAAACTGTACAAACAGTTTACTGCTTCCTGTGTTTATATTGTAAACCAGGGGTCCCCAACCGCCGGTCCGCGGACCGGTACCGGTCCGCAGGGCATTTGGGACCTGGCCGCACAGAAAGAACTTGCCTGAATTCCATTTTATTTATTTCGGAATACGAAATATGTTTTATTTTGAAAAATTACCGGATTCTCCGTTACATCCGTTTGTGTCACGCTTGACACACGTCAAGCCACGCTTCTCCGTCACGTGACCGATTACGCTAAAAACAAAACGCCAGAGCTCGCAAAATGAGTAATAAAACTGCTGGAGATCGCAAATGACGGCGGCCTTAAAAGTACGTTCGAGACAACTGGATGAAAGTTATGGCTGAATATTCTGAGATCGCCACAGTAGCACTGTTGCTATTTCCGACATGCTACCTGTGTGAGGCGGGGCTTTTCTGCAGCAATGGCGACTAAAACAAAATTACGAAGTAGACTTGACGTAAAACACACACTTGAGGTGTCATTGTTTCCTATTACCCCGAGATGGGACCGTCTGGTTGCAGAAAATCAAGCTCGGGGCTGTGGTGAGTCGTCATTTTCATGCACTTTGAATTTGCATTGTATCGTATTTTGTAGGCATTAAACATTACCATAGCGATCAGTGTTGCGGCCAGATTAGACGCTCCTTGTGTTTATTATTATATTTCGAAAACACCATAGTTTTCATGCAGCTCATACCATATTATTTTGTTGTATTATTTCCGCCACACCTTAAATGCCGGTCCCAAAAACTATTGTCTGACATAAACCGGTCCGTGGGGCAAAAAAGGTTGGGAACCCCTGTTGTAAACCTTAGTAAACCCATCACAAACCGACAGTTTTACTCAATTGCTGGTTGCTCCTGCGAACATGGCTGTTAATGTTTGCCGAGTGCTGACTGAGTAGTGATGCGAAACTTAGCTGTCGATTGTTGTGTGAAGTAACGGACATACCTGAACGAGTGTCCTTAAATTTCAGCTGGATGTCTTGGATGTTGACAGGAGCTTCACTTTCGTACTGCACAGGAAAAATCGGAACATAGAAGTGTTTTGAAAGGACTCAATAAGCACTGTAGCATGAATTTGTTGAAGAGCTTATCGCACTGTGGCGAGTGTTGGTGAAAGTAGGATTTGCGGTCACATCAGGGGTCATTCAAGGTCTCAAAACATTCACCAGAGGTTTGCCAACAGTTTGAATGTTTTTTCTTGTCAGTTTGACTGTTTTCTCTTGTTGACAAGAAACAAGAAAAGTACAGGCAATCGTTTGGCGAACGTTTGTGACCTGAAAGAAACCCCCTCAAACTCTGGCTAACCCTGACGAGAACGCAACATTCACAACCTTTGCAAACACTCGTAAATTTTCACCCCCTCAGTGGCCCGTGGAGATTAACAAGATGTCGGCTGTTGTTTGTTGTTAATGTTGACGTTCGTTAAATCCGCATTTTGTGTGTGTGTGTGTGTGTGTGTGTGTGTGTGTGTGTGTGTGTATATATATGTATATATATATATATATATATATATATATATATATATATATATATATGCAGCTGTGGTACCCACCAGTGACATGTTCACCTTGAGGAACACCAGCTTCTGGAAGTTGGCGCTCAACTGGGCGGGCCTCTTTGGCCAGCTGTGGGGAATATCCTCCCCACAGCAGCAGACCTTGGGAGGGCAGTGTTGCATTCGATGAACAATTCTACTCACACCTCCCTGTGCTGCTTGGGCAAGAGTGTCCTAGAGAAGGCTTCCCACTGGGGCTTGCAGTCCTGGATGCTGGCCCTCTGCATTTCAGAAGCGGACAGCTTGCAGCAGGCAATCTTTCATAATGAAAGCCAGCAGGGTAATGATATGACATGATGCAGTCATGCAGAAATTTCTGTCGTGTGAAACAGGCTTTAACGCACCAACGTGTGCCGCAAAACATTTGCTGAAGGTTGTCGAGTTATTGGCTGTGCGGGTGACGGACAAAATTCGCTTTTGTCTGTGCTTATTTTGTCAGTGTTTTCAAGTTTCTGTGAGTCGTCAGGCTGCCAGCGATACGGGAATCCATCAGTGACAGACTAGCGTACCTTCCGTCCGTCCTGACGGACTGCCCACCACTGATATTTGGTAACATTGAAGCAATTTCGTTAAATTTACAAAATATGAGTGACAATCGTTCAAAATAACACTTCTCCAAAGCTTGTACATGGTGTGATAACTTGGCTCGTACTGCAGCAGATGTAAACATCCTGGAAAATAATTTCAAGAAAAGAGTGGCACTCCTGGCATTAGACAGAGTGCTATACTGTACTGACCTATTGTCTACAATTTTTTTCTACCTATGTGTAACTGTAATTTGTAGTTTGAATGGTATTTGTCCTTCGGATGGTTGTTTTTTTATTGTATCTTATCATTCATCCATTTAATATATTTTTTCTTTCCTTTGAATTGGTAATATATATATATATATATATATCAGTCTTGACTGATATGAAATACATCGTGATAAATATTTCAGCTGTATCACACAGCCCTATTTTCCAACTTCACAGTGTCATGCTTCACAGTTAACAGATAAACTTTTTTTTTTTTTTGCACTTCACAAAGAGTAAAACTCGGAGTTGTCAGTTTTATTGCCAGTATTATTTATTTGATTGAATAAAGAGTAGAATAATTAAACATAATCAGAAAAATAGAAAGATAGAAAAATAAACAAACTCTTTTGGGGTTGTGTCTAGCAACCAAAAAAAAGTTTTGCTGTCATTTCAGTTCAGGTCATTTTTCGTAAATTTTTCTAGTTGACAAACAATATGAAAGAGGATGTAGATTCTAGGTTTTGTTCAATTCCACCAGCCAGCCTTGCTCCCTCTACTCCCGCCTGAAAAGTCATAATATTGGAGCCACAAAGACATCTGTGCACGGAAGCGTCGGCATCTAATCACAGGCAAGGATCATGCAAAGCAAAACAAGATCCATCTTGCTGCCTGTTTTGAACCCTGCCTGTCTACCTGATTGTCTCTCTGTCTAATCTTCACCCACTGTCCTTTTTCAAGAGCCCAAATTTCAATCGATGTCACGTGAAATGTTGTCAAGCAAGGGCAAAGCCACATGATGTTTCATTTATCTGAGGTAGCCAGAAAAATCAATGTGTCCAAAAGAGGATGTGTGTGTCGTACACGGCACACTTTCAATAACACCTGATAATGTTTGATCATTTTACTCAATTGATGACCTTTAAAAAAAAAAAAAATTAAAAATCCTCCTTTTACGAGGTAGTAATCATCTCTCTGTGCCTGGAGACTTTCTCCATACTGTGGGTTTTCCATTCTTTCTCCATGTTGTGTCAATGCATCCTTATGAATCATGTCTGTCCCTTTGCCTTGCTTTGATACACAGGGTGAAGGTTTTCCTCTGCATTTCATCAGTCCTCCTGCACACAAACTATTTGGAAGTCCTCCAGTTATTGTCGGCGAGTTTCCACCGCAGTCACATGTACCTTTTATGGTTTTCACTGGATGGAGGTACTGTATTATAATTCGAGGTGGTGGACTGCCGCTGGCATTGGATCTGAAATAATGAATAGATACACTCTTGTATCTTCACCTTTCTGCAATTGAAACCTGAACTCTGTTAATACTGCATTGGTTTATCAGTTCTCACGTTGGGGACGCGCAGCTCTTTCAGCGACTCATCTCTCTCATCGATTTACATTTCACTTTGGCCAGCCGCATAGCCAGTCGCCTCGAGAAGTGGAGGAATGCTGATGCTTATTTTCTTAACCTGGAATGAGGAGAGCTTTCCCCATAGAGCATCGTTGTGATTGACAGGGAAGCATGCTGGAAAGGCTCAGAGTTTACCTCAAAGTGGCTGTTGGCAACCTAAGTTAAGTCTTTAATACAGAAACGGTGAAAAAAAAACAAACAGGAATAAAACGAGATGTTTTTACTGGAATTCATTGGACTTGTTAGCGCAACAATTCAGTCTGGATTAATCACACACCTTTTTTTCAAACGTGATTGCCTTCCACACCATTTCTGGAGGGCCTATATCTCAGTGCTGTCTGATTTTTCTCATCTAATTTTGACCTCAAGTCAGACGTTTTGCGGCTTAGTCTGCACTTTTGACTCAGAACTGACTAGGATTCCTGAATGAACTGAGGATGCGTCACCTTGTTTCCCAGAAGCGGCACAGCATGTTTTGGTGCTTCAAGGCAGCATTCACTTCCTGGCGGGTACATCGGTTCAGTTGAGGGAGCAAGGAGAATTTTTTTTTTTTAAAAATAAATTCACATTCATTGTAATCATAACATTGGCTGGCAACCAGTTCAGGATGTACGCCGCCTACTGCCCAAAGATAGCCGGGATAGGCTCCAGCACGCCCGCGACCCTCGTGAGAATAAGCGGATTAGAAAATGGATGGTTGGCTGGATGGATGTCATCGTAACCAGCAGCACAGGAGAGAATATTTTGTAACCCTGTCATTGGATTTTCGTGTAGATATGACTTGTTCATGCTTTTGAGCAAACGCAACCCACACCACTGCACTGATGGAAGAAAGAGCAGGCCCATCAAGGATAATATTGCTAATGTTTTCCACATTTGTGCCACCTCTGTTACTTAAATCAAGCTTCCTTAGCTCGTCATGCTCCGTTTCATCAATAGCGCCTCACCTTAAAATAACCAGTGATTTAAAGCAGTTTTCTAGCAATTTCCAGTCATTATCTGTCCTCCAGGCAAGGGGAGATTGAGCCTACCGAGTGATAAAGAACCGACAGGCATGAAGAATAGCTATGGAATGGTGCCCTGCTCATCTGTAAGTCACATGATGTCTAAATCCTCATCATTCTTTTGGCAGCCAGGAGCATTATCCCGGTGGTCTCTTATTCCATCTGTTTCGGGGCCCCTCCTTTTATTAGTGTGTCATCCTCAAGGAATCTGGAACGCTTGGTTCATGAGATCATTGAGCAAAAAGGTGTCTCAGGCTGCACCTGAGCTTTCGGAAATGTACTTGATCAGACCTTTTCCAAAAATGCACGCTCAGACAGTCACCTGTTTCAAACGTGATCTTCAAGTTGCACACTGTGGCAGTGTGGCAACCAAACACTCTTATGTCTTAACAATTCTTACTTGTCGCTCAGGAGAAGTCATAGACTGATACCTTTCTAGAATCTTCAGAGTTTGTGCATACATTTGTTCCAAATGCGTCTCAGTATCTGTACAGTAAAGGGTCAATATGCTTTCATAAAATTCCTCACTAGTCAACGTTGGGAACTGGAGCCAATGGCAGCCTCACCCCAGCAGGCCTTTTACATTACTCCTTGAGTATCATCCAGGTTTCCCGAACACGTCATACAATGTGATTTGAAGCCTTTAGCAACACCTATAGCTGTGTCTTTGAACACATTTTCGATTTCCACCAATAGTGTTTTCTCTGTGGTCGGTCATCACGAGCCGGCCAAAGCAACAGGTTGAGCTATAAAACCCTCATCACGAGGTCATTTTAACTAGTCACAAACCTAAAGACAGACAATTCTGGGAAAGGCACTGAATCAATCGTCACATCAATGTCACATCTGAATATAAAACTCACAAAGGAGAACAAAAAAAACGCGATCGGACGAGGTAATGCTTAGAAAGTTATCCAAACAATGTAATCTTGTCACACAAAAAAAACGCGATCGGACGAGGTAATGCTTAGAAAATTATCCAATGTAATCTTGTCACAACGACGGGTTCTTAAGTTAAATTAATGAGTAGTACTGATGTTTGCAAATTCAAATGTTCATGGGCTGTGCAACAAGAAGCCTTTCTTCTTCTTGGCGTTCCAAAGGGGCCTTGTCATGCACCCCGATTTCATTTTCCTCTGCTCTCAAACCTTCTGCTTCTTTCTCTCATTCATCTCTGTGCACTTATAAGGTTACGTGCCAAACACTCTGCTGGCTCGACGGCATTTTCTTTGGTCTGTCATGACCACAGGTGCCTGTTTTCATGCTTCTCTGCACTCCAGTTGAGCCTGGAAACAAACATCGGCACACAACACACACATGGGTACATGCACTCTTGCGTTTTGTGTTTCAATTTAGTCGCTGCTCATCTCTCTTTTAGATATTTTACAATAGCTTGGGTTTCACTACATCATTTCTTATTTCCTTTATTCTTCTCATGTTTGAAACACCGTCAAATGTCTAAAGGGAAGTGGGTAGAAAATGAGAATGAGGATTGTCTTGTCCAGGGAAACCATCTTGCGCTGTCGTTTTATCTTATTTTCTTCTATTTGGGAGGGACGAAGGTCAGCACAATCAGCATTTTGAGCAGCTACACAGAATGCAGTCGAGTGCATGAGCAGGCAACTTTGCTTATCTGTAAAATAACTGGTCAGCATTCAATAGTACAAACAGTTACTTCCATTTAGCACTGTTATATGTCAAATTCCCATGACAGTATGAAGAAAAAATGAGAAGAAATTCAATTTAGATGTGCAGCGGGATCGCTGATGGAATCGTGCAATGGTAGTTTACTTGCAATTTAGCTTCTCTGAGCTTTAGCTTCCGCCTCAATTAAGCTTTGTGTTGATCTAGATCAGGGGTCGGCAACCCAAAATGTTGAAAGAGCCATATTGGACCAAAACACCCCCCAAAACAAATATGTCTGGAGCCACAAAAAATTAAAAGCCTCAAAATGAAGGTAACACATGATGTAGCCTACTCTCAAAATGACTCAATTGGTTACAAATACACAATGATCATTCATGATTAAATGTTTTTTTTTCCCTGCAGTGCAACCTGTAGAGCATGATTAAATGTTTTTTTTTTCCCTGCAGTGCATCCTGTAGAGCAGCAGTGTCGAACCTTTTCTGACCGAAGATTTACTTTTTGATCACCCAACCTCCTGCGATCGACCCATTACCACGCGCGCATACGCACACACTTACACACGTGTGCCACAAAGAGCAACCTGAAATGAACGAGGCATTGGACGCACTTTTGCAGAGTGTTAACTATTATAGCTCACGTGTGCGCTTTAAAAATGTTTCTCTCTGCCCTAGAGATTCCTATTCTTTGCCAGTACCTTCGAAATGCGGTTTTTTTGTTTTTTTGTTTTTTTTTTTTACCACAGCCACCTGCCTGGCATCCTGCACTGCTAATTAGAAACGTGTGTTTGCAGGCTATGACGCATATCTTCGTTGACAGAAATGTTGCAATTTAATATTTATTCTACATATTTTTACTGCATTGGGAAATGTTTGTCATGTTTGCCCTCCTACAGAAACCATATTAAAACAAAAAATATATTTCCCTCCCCCATCTTTTTCCATTTTCAAACATTTTTGAAAAAGCTCCAGGGAGCCACTAGGGCGGCGCTACAGAGCCACATGCGCCTCCAGAGTCGCGGGTTGCCGACCCCCAATCTAGATAATCAATAAATAAGGCAATTACTTCCTTAGAATTTACTACATGTGATTAGACCTCGGGTGTAAGATTTTGTTGTCACTGTGATGAAGCAAAAGATAAGCATTCAAGTAGCCTTTGAACCATGATCAGCTGTTCCTCGTGTCCTTTTCCCTCGAATTAGCCATCTGGCTTTCCCTGAGACACCATGATAAACCTGGTTAACTGTTTCACATTTGCGCAGCCAAAATGAGCGCCAACTTCATCCTGTCCCTCTGGTTTAATCATAATTTATTCTCGGCACATGATTCAATTAGGTAGCCGAACCATCCGAGAGTGACCTGATCCAAAGTGACACGTGCCCACTGAAGGTTTCTGTTTGCAAGACCTTCATTAAGAAATAGTCTGACTGCAATTGCTTCCCTCCATTACTGCGTAACGTCAGAAAGCTAATCTCAAAATTGCTGCAATTCATCCCAGATATTCTGAAAAAGAAGTAACAGATGTGACCCAAATAGAGGGGAGATTAAGTGGAAAAAGAAAAGCAGACACATCATTTCATCAACTCTTTACAAGATGTACAGGAGTGAACATTATCGATATTGCCACAGGTTGCATATGCTGACATAATTGGATGTCCTTGTAATAAATTTATTGCCTTTAATTGGGGGAGAAAACACCACCTCGTACCATTCTCAACTCACCCTTTCCCATCTGCTCGTCCATTCTCTCAGTGACCTCTTTCCAGGCTCAGCTAGTTGTGTGAGTGAAGTTAGTCAACTGCAACGTCGCCTCTCCTCTGTCCTTTGTCCACCACACAACCCTCGGGCTCCTTAATCCCATCAAACATGAATACAAAAGGAAAGTTAGACCCACCTTGGGGCAACAGAGTCAAAGTAACCCACTGTTCTGTGTGGGCAGAGCCAGTAGGAACACTTTAAATTCTCATAGCACCACAATAACAAAAAAAAAAAAAAGCTTTAAGGTTATCAACTATGTAGTATCATTCTGTTACTGGTAAAGGTTGTGTATTGTAAGATCAACAGTCAACCCCCGCAAATCAGAACCATGTGCTAACTCACACAGCGCTCAGACTGGACCGTGAGCATTTGGAAGTTGGACAAAAGGAAACAGTCAGATGGCCTAGATCAGTGGTTCACAATCAGTGTGCCACGGCACATTGATCATTAGTTGTGAGAAATTTCACTGAAGTGATGCCCAAAATATTTTAATCACTACATATAATGGATATTTGATCACCGATCTGTGCCAGAGATGTAAGTGACAAGCAGAATCATTGAACGCTCTTCCATTAAGCAGGGCTGGCCTATCGGCGAGATTTTCTATGGTGCCCCCGCCCCACCTTCATTCACAAAATTGAATTTTTAAGATTGCCTTTAATTCATAATATAATGTCAGAAGATTGAACATTTAAAATGGACCGTTTTTTTTTTCTTTAAATTGAATGACTGTTTCATTACTGTCAAACAAATCATGCGAGTGACTTGCTGTTGCGACATCTACTTTTATTGGTCAAGAGCGTCTCTTTAACCTGCCACACATGTTTTGGAATGTGGGATTAAACCAGAGTACCCGGAGAAAACCAAATTTTAATCTATGTTAACTATTCCATGTTCAGGGTTACTTGTCAAATTATTATAAATATGCGCAGCCTCCCCACTTGAAAGAGATTCATTTATCCCCCAGAAGACTTTTTTCAGGATTTTTTTCAATGATCAAGCAATACCTTTGTTTTGTCTATTTTTTTTTAACATTCAGTAGTTTGACAGTTCATGAGGAAGTTAGATTTTTTTTTACATCAGTCACTGGCAATAAAGTGAAGGAAGTGCCTTTACATTTGAATTCGATCTTGGACATTGAGAAAAATGTACGCAAATGAGACAAAACCTTTATTGTAAATATGTGTACGTAGTAACAGAAACAAAGACTTTTTTTATTTAATTTCTATTGACAGCCTTCGATTTATTCTTGTTTCACTTATCTCCGCAACAAATGACTGTCAGGGTTTTTTTTTTCATTTTCACTTTAACATTGATGAATGTATTTCCCTGTTTTTATTGCTCTTTTTAATATGATGTATTCTTTTACAAAAATAAAAACGTGGAACTACTACCATCATAAATTTAGAAATATACAGCCACTGAGGTGGGCACTCAAGAGTTAATTCATTATAGGTGACGCACAGTGCATAAGCCGCCGCTATGCCTCAGAAAGATCGCTGATTTCAAATTAATTCACCTCACTCCTCTTCACTCATTTAATTGTTTATATCAATTTCAATTTACTATTTCCTTTCAACTTGAAATTAAGAATGATTAGTAATAATTAGTTTGAATATATTTATATTGAAGGTGAATTTTCAGCAGATTTTTAGCACACCCTAGAGTCGAC
This sequence comes from Hippocampus comes, assembly GCF_001891065.2. NCBI lineage: Eukaryota > Metazoa > Chordata > Actinopteri > Syngnathiformes > Syngnathidae > Hippocampus > Hippocampus comes. The sequence continues at coordinate 5,017,334 of NW_017805467.1, read as the reverse complement.
AGCACCCTTAGCATCTGCATATCTTGCCCACTGGGCAAGCAAGCCCTGAGGTCGAAGGTACAATAATTAACCGATGTATCCGCTTTTGTGACATTTTTGTTCAGTGGTGTTCCTATAGATTTTTTTTTCTTGTCAAATATGTGTCCTCGTGCAAAAAAGTTTGGGAAACATTGGCAACTCTCAGTCACAATTCACAATTAAATACATGGATCTTTTCAAATTTTGACTTTGCTGTTGTGAAAAATATAACACAACCAATAAACCTGGTGTTGTGTGACCCTCCCACTTAAGAGCTATGAAATTAGTGACACTTGCAGAGATCTTTATATATATATAGACCAGTGGTTCTTAACCTGGGTTCGATTGAAACCCCAGGGGTTCGACGGACCCTCTGCCATGGAGGTTAAGACACACCTGACTCAAGATGTCAATTAGTTATGACGCCCGCTTGGCCATCGGTGGCTGCAAATGATCACATGACATTGCTTGTCCAATCAGTGCTCCGGGAAATTTAGTTTGCTCAGTCAACGTGTGAATGTCGTGATAGTACGTCATACAATTTAAAAAAAACTAAACTTATGCCATGTAATTTCATTTACTTTTATTTTTCATAAATTTTTTTAAATGTTTTGAATTTGTAAAAAAAAAATCATCCTTTTATTTTTCACTAATAAAGGGTTTGGTGAACATGCATATGAATTGGGTGGACTCAGTACCTCTAACAAAAATGTCATTTTATATATTTTTTTTTTTTTTTTTTTCACTTTATAGCGATTATAATGTTCGGGTTCGATTAGAGTTTGTATTATCGTGGTTGTCTCTTGCAGTAATATAGAATGGCAGTTTATCATTGTGAAAAATGAAGGATGCAATGGCTTATAGTTTTGTTTTTTCTTCCCCAGCGCTCATGTTGCACTTCAAAGAATTGTGCTGTTTGGGTCTGCATCTGGATTTTGGTGTCTCGAACAAAATCAGTCTTTTAATAATCAAGGCCCACCCGATTTATAGTATAGAAATTAGTAACGTTGTTGCTTGTCGAGAGGTTGCTGCCATGATTTGCTCACTAATATGTGTTGGCCTTCATGCTTCTCATTAACACAGCTCATTTCACAAGCACCTCCCTACAGTCTTTAGCATCCTGATGCAGCACTTGTGAAACAACACCTTATCACCCCATTAGCATGCCTCGTCTGGTTTGCTCCTGTTTGACTCTTGTCACAGCCTCTGACTCTGTGGATGCTCCCACAGAAGAAATACTGGTACGAAGAAGTCAGATGTTTTACTAAGTTGGTGTCTGTAACATTTGATTTAGTGTTTATGGAGAAGGGCGTTTATCTTTTTGTTCAGGGCACACGGTTGTATTTATCCATCAAATTGACCAGATTATACCCTCCGAAAGAACTGCTTTTATCATGCTTTTTTTTTTTCATGGGCCCTCCTTGAAGGTCCTCCAGAGGGTTTTTTTTCCTTCCCAATTGTCAGGAATCCCCTTATGTGGCCCATTTTCTGTGCCCCTCATCTGTAATGAAAAGCAGAGGGGGCTGCTCTGTCGTCGGATGGTAATAACGCGGCATTAAGGCCGCATGGTTCACTGATGGCATCTCTCTTACATATTGAAACTTTTGCTCAAAGTTCCGTCGGAGAAGTCAGGCACCAAGTTAAATTTCAAGAACATTGTTTTAAGTACTGTCTTTCTACTCAAATGCTTCTAAAATCTCACAAAGATTTTACAGTTGCTGCTTTTCGTTATCCAGAAAGTACAGTTGATACAACCTACTATATACGGTATCAGAGTTTTGTTGGTTTGGTGGTCGTGTGACATTTGGTTGTGGCAGAAAATATTATTTTCATTTCTCAAGAAAAAACATTAATCAAAGCTGGAAGAAAAAATCTGATCTGTCGTAAGGCACTTAAACGAAGTATAAATTTGTACAACTTGAACGACCATGATTTTCCTTAGGCATGGGAAAAAAAAATCCACGGAACTATCTAGATTAAAACATCTAGCTTGGGGGATAAAGCTCAGTGTGTGGAACTGGTTGTTTGTGTCTAGGGTAATGCATGCAACAAAAAAAAATACAACAGAGTGAAAATGTAATTTCCATTCAGGGATCATAGTTAGTGTATATTAAAAACGTCATTTTTTTAAAGAAATGAAAATATAACCTTTATGAATGGATGTTTGTATAATTTAAATAATGAGCTAAAAATGCTAATAGAAACCTCCAACTGTGCTTACAGGATCTGACTACGCCCAAGACCCCAGCGTGGTAGCAGCCACTTCATGGAACACTTCTACTGATGGTAAACAAACACACACGTTTTACATTTAAGCATCCAGTCTTTATCTACATCTCCAACCATACCGTAAATTCTAATCTATTGGCTGTTTACAGACACCGGATGCATTTAACACACGGCGTGTGTGTTTTCTGAGATTGCAGTCAATGAGGTGTTGACAAATGAATGGCAACCTGCAGCAGTTCAAACAAAAGGCACTGTTCCAGTCGAGCTGCGATAACTGACGGAACAAATTACACACTAACCTACTCAACACGTGGCCATAGACACAGGTGCATCCCTAATTTCAAATGACCCACTTTGCCTTTTGTTTTGGACTGAAGCTGCAAGTGGAGCCTCAAATGTATACCTCATCATGTGCTTTTTTTAATATATTTAGGTACCGTATTTTCACGACCATAAGACGCACATACGTGTGAGATTTTGTCCAAAATATACGGGCCGTCTAATAATGCGGGTCGCCTTGTGTATGCACCATGTTCCAAAATCTGTGAATGCTGTTGAGTGACTTTGATGACGGGCCCGCTTGACAGACTAATGTTGGGCCGTTGCTTATATCGAGGAAAGGCGGACGTAACTGAGGACAGCATGCGGACGTTAAAGTAGCAAGGGTGAGCGTGAACGAGGACACTCAAGGCATGGCCCAGCTATGTGTAAAAAGTGCCGGGATGGGCATTTTGCTAAACAACATCAGTTTGGCTAAGGACCTCCCAAAAATGGCACCTTCGAAGAGACGCGTTTACCAAGCACAGTTTAAACTCCAAGCTATCAGTTTCGTGGAGGACCATGGGAATCGAGTCTCCGCGAGAGAATTCAAGATCAACGAATCCATGGTGCTCGGTGCTTTCGTTTAATGAAACGGTGCCATCTATCCATCCGGGCAAGGACGACCGTGGTGCAGCCACACCTGGCAGATCACAAGGAAAAACTGGCCATCCTCCGCTCTTGCTGCAGTAAAAAGTGTCATGTTCTGCGATACATTAAATAAAGAGGCTTTCTTGGAGATTTTAATCCTTTATTCTGCCACTCTGACTGCCTCACTTGACTTCCATGACCAACTGTTCTTTCAACCAATCCTCACATTCCTACATACCCTCTTGGGCTACGGCAGTTGATGTGGGATAAGCATACTTTTCATTTTAAGATACAAACAAATAGATTGCCGACAGACACATCCCGCCCAACCACATCATCAACATGGATGAAGAGCCGCTCACTTTCGACATCCCGGTGAACCACACTGGAGAGAAGAAGGGGACTATCACGGTTACGATGCGAACAACGGGGCGCGTGAAGTCACAACTTACACAGCCGCTTGTTGATCAGCAGGAAGCAAAATAACAACACTGCTGTTTCACTGGGCCAACTTCTTCAGCTAGTCGTATCCGCAACACACAGCTGACTTTCTTATTTCCTAATGATGTTTACAAGTTGGTACATAGTGTGCCGTCACATAGAAACTTGATGGAAGGGTCATTTGAAATAATTGATTCTATTTCAACACAGCGGGACTAAGATCTAAAACATTTGGGGATGTTTTTTTAACAGTGCTGCTCAGCATTATCTGGTCAATCTGTTCTCAGCGTTGTCCTTTGGGACTCAGCGAGCCGACATCCGCCATATCACCCACGAAGATGCCCCAAATTGGAAGTCCCTCAGCATAATTGAATTTGACCTTATTTTGCTCTATCATTTGGTCTGGTTTGTTTAATTCCGCTCTTGCGGGGGCCAAATGAACCCCAACATCCGTCCCAGAACAGATGCTGCGTACAGGGTGAGATTTTGCTCAACACAGAGGCAACGTTGTAGTTTGAACACGTGGCTTGGGAGGTCAAGGCAACAAGGTTAAACATCAGGACGAGTTCAAACACAAAAATGATGAGAATCGGTGTGACAGATGACGGTTTTTTTCACACAGCCATATGAAATGCTAAAGCCTAAAACACAGATTGTATGCAGGCATGTGGTGAAACTAGTGTATTTTTGTGTGTCATTTTGAGTTCGGCCTCATAAGCAACATCTGCTCCTTATCTGATGGATGGATGGTGATTGCACCACCTGTTTTGTCTTCAGGGGGGGAATGGTTTAGATTGACCAAGACGACAGCATGCAGGTAGCGCGACTTTATCAGTATGCATCAGAAGCAGGAAGTTATGCTGAAAGAGGCTCATTATTGGGCTCAGCAATACTGGGATGTAATTAGTGGTGTTGATAGTTTACAAAGTTTCTCTTTTTTTCGGGCTTCCTTTTCCTTTTTTTCAGGCACTTATTCCTTCCTGTCATCTCGCAGTTGGAGAGCGAGTCAACTTTAATGAAATTCACCTTTGGCCATCGCTGGCAGCGCTACGGAGCCGAGTCCTCGCAGCGTGTTTAGTTAGCTGCGCAGCCGCTCGGGTTTCTCGGTCGGCCCCTCGCTGAGGGCGACCTGCGAAGCGCTCTTCACCCATGATGCTTCACATGTTGAATGCAATCTTTCTGGTCAAGGAAAAATGTGTCGTGCAATGTGTCTAGTTAGGAATATGAATAGCTTGTGTGCATTGTGGTGGCGTTGTGTGGGTTGTCTTGTTTACACACGTGCTGCTGCTCGTCAGTGTGTGATTGCACAAAACCTCTGTGAGAAAATGCGGGTTGATGACAGGACACCATTGAGTTGGCCACCACATGAAGAGGAAAGGGTACAAAAAACAGTTTGGAATTCACAGTGAACCTGATGTCGAATACCGCAGCACTCGCCGCAAGACAATTGCCTCCAGAGCGGCTTTGTTACATTGACACTGGTTGGACGTTTTTCTTCTCTTTCTCCTCCTAACATTGCTCACATCAATTTTTGGTGCGCTTAACCTTCCTTCGGCTTGTCACTGCTTCATTGTTAGTCGTCAGCCACTGAAGTGCGCAGGCTCTCGGCTTTAAAGACTGTTCATTATTCCATCAACTCTACTGATAAGTTGAAGAATAAAATAAGCGCATGTGTGTGTGACCCTGTTGTTTGTTCATCAGTGACAATGATGTCTAAGGCACTGGAACCATTGTGGTCCGAAAGTAAGACTCTTGTTTCCCTCGAGGATGGAGCACCGTTGTAAGTATACTGTAAATGTTCTCTTTTGAGAGCCACCGGCAAGAAGCGAAGACTGTCCAAATAATTGCTGGCAACAACTGAGTGGTTATTTTCAAACTGAAGCAACGACGTTCGGGAATAGGTTTATGTTAAGGTTAATGCATGGAATAGACCAATTATCAGCCAAGCCGATTATCGGTGCCAATATGTGACATTCTGACAGATATCTGCGTCTGCCTTTTTTAAAGATCTGACAGCCGATAAGAGATCAATTTAAAACTATGTTTACTTCAGGTAATCATTTATTTAAATATTCAATTAAATGAATAATAGATGTTGCTGATTCTGGGATCTCTTGGCACCTTTTGTTTGAAATCAAATCAAAGACAAGTGAAAGATTAACAGTTCGGTTACTTCGGAATTGCGGAAAAATTTATTTACTGTGGAAAACTAGAGGGAGCTATTGATTTGTTTTTGTTTCATTTTTGAAGACATGCCAATGACCCCTAAACTTTTTGTTAGAATTTGAAAACCAAGATGTCCAAGAGGAAATAAATAAATACATATGTAATACAAACGTGACATTTTGCAAATCTGGAAAGGTGTTGGAAAGGCATGAACAGAATAGTGTTAGGGTTTTTTTTTTGTTTTGTTTTTGGTTTTTTTTGGTGGGGGGGTGTAATTCCACCTCTTTAATTTCCAAAAATCGGGAGCATCCCTCAGAAAAACATATCAGTCTATTTCTAGTTAATCCATCCTTGACTGCAGTGACGACTCCATTGGGGCAAGCAAGACAGTTTGTCATTCAGATCTTCCAGATGGGTCTATTTTCCTTGTTAGCAAATATGTTTTATTTGTTTTAATGGACTGAGGTTTTTAGACAAAGCTGCGTGCTCCTCAAATTCTCCCTCGCAACAAATCACTGTCACAAGGAATAATAATCTGTGAAATATGAACACGATTGCATCTGCTAGAAGCGACACAACTAAAACATGATTTAGGTTGTGAAGTTTACACTGAATCCCCTTTGAGTTTGCTGTGTCTGCAATTTATGAAGTTGAAAATCCGGAGTAAAAAAAAAAATCAGAAATGACTCCAGTTGTCCTGATATTTAGCTTTATGATTTGCTTGATTGCAAGTTTGTTTGTTTTTTTTAAGAAAAAAAATGCCTCTTTCTGATTGATGAAAATGTTGAACTGGGCACATTGATGTTCCAGTACATCACTGAACAGAGTCTCGAGGATGTGCACAAGCTCTTAACAGTCATGGCACAAAATAAAGGCCAAGTGGATTTGCATTGCGCTGATGGCCCTGCGTAGTCCGTAAACCAACTACAGCAGGAGGGGAGTTGCCATATACTTGGACTTTCATGTGATCATCGATAATCAATAACTCTCTGGTCTCTTGTTAAACTGATAAAGGCCTGAAGTAATACGATCCCACCGTGCCGTATATGAGCCAATAGTGCCGCTGAATATGAGATGGTGGCTGGGGTAGAACAGTGAGGTGTGAATGGAAAGCTGGCAATTAGTTTTTTCGACTTTGGGTATTGCTTCACCTCCAGCCTGCTTGGGTATGCCGTTATTATCTATAGCAGCAACATTGTCCTTTGGAAGCTTCGGTTCAGAGCTGATTAGTGGTCGCTCCAATTTGTTTGCATCGGGCGGATGCCATGTTACAAATGTGTTGTTGTATTCCTACTTCCAGTCTCCTCTTGGATTGCTTCTGCTTCGTCAAGCACTTGTGCTTCAGTTACGGCAGCATCAGCTTCCCTATGTAATGTTAAATCGCTTCATTTTCGCATCTATTTTGACCTTTTCCAACTCACTTTGTGCTTTTTTTGTTCCACCTTAGACTGTGCTTCTTGGGTAGCATATGAGACTCTCACTTTAGCAGCTTCTGCTTTCGCTTGAGCAGCGCTTACCGCTTATGCAGATGAATGTCAGGTCCTGGAATTGCAAACAGAATTGTTACTGGATGACATTTTGACCGGCGATGACTCGTCGAATGATGCCTTTTCACTGTCGTGGTTTCAACTGAGATGTTGGTGACACCGATATAGACCACAAATGAAGCCCCTGGAGTTCAGTTTCAATGTGTTTAATTGTATTAACAAGAATGGAGTGAAAACTGTCATTACAAAGCTAAAGTCGCTCTTTGCACACACTGTAGAGCACATGCACAAGTACATTGAGTTCTATTTATAACAATTCAATTAAAATTAATGTCTACACGCATGTGTATATAATATAATAAAATAGAACTTTAATCTAAAGTGGATGATTAGATCATCTTTCCAGACTGCTCCGTGAGTCCGGCAATTTTCTTTGCTTTGAGAAAACGAACAACCCAGAAGTACGGCGGCAAAAAACGGCAATTACGTCGTCGCAATCCGTAGGTACGTCTAGCGGCAATACTTTTCCTTAAACTTCAATAAATCCTTGGTTATCCGTTCAAAACGACTAGTAGTCACTTTTAACAACACAATATTTTTAACAGTATTACAACCATGAACATATTTACATAGAAAAAGCGTGAGGGGCAACATATGAACGCTGAGCTAAAACAAGTTTGACACCCCTGGTCTATATTGTTTTTAAATATGTAAATGTTTGGTATTTCATGCACTTAATTATGTGATTAGATTTCCTCTCTCCACATCCCAAGAATTTCTCTGTCATCTGTCTCCGGCATCATCTTTTTCCTATCCTCCCCTAGCCCACATTGTTATTTCAAGAAGAGCTGGAGTAAATAAATGAGCTCTTGCACTTTTCATCTGGACACAATGTGCAGTTGACAAGTTCTTTGCTCGCTCTCAGAGAGTTTGCCAAAAATAACTAGCTTTAGAATCCACTATCAGTCTTGCCAGCACCTCACACCCACAAGGAGGCTGCCAAAAAATCAGTTCATCAGGAGTAACGAGGGGTTGATTTTCTTGCTCAAGGACTCTTTGACACTTTTTGGGATGGCTACAGACGTATACACACATACTTAGACGAAAGCACTGACACAAGCTCAAGTGTCCTGTGTTTAATTTAACAAGCCCTCCAAACGGATAATCAAGGCAGAGTGAGATGATAAAATGTAAATTCATTTGGGAGGTTGTACAGAATGGATAGCCATGTCTCAACAATGGGGGTTAGAAAGGCAAGGCAACCTAGAATTGAAACCGCAGTTCATTAAATCCTCGTTTCTATTTAAGAACTTGTTTAGTTTTGTAATCTTTTTACCCTGATTATGTTACTGTTTGTAATTATTTCAAATGTTATTCTGCAGGGGAGGAAATGTATTGAAATGCGTAACCATTTTCTGTGGTATGGCAAAGTTGCTTTTACCCAAAATTAAATGTAGTCATCCATCCGTCTGTTTTCTAATCGGCTTATCCTTACATGGGTCGCATACTAGCTGGAGCCTATCCCAGCCGTCTTCGGGCATTCGGTGGGGTACACCCTGAGTTGGTTGCGAGCCAATCGCAAGGCACACATAGATAAACAACCATGCGCGCTCACAATCACATTTAGGGACAATTTGTGGTGCCCAAACAACCTGCCATGCATGTTTTTTGGAATGTGGGAGTTAACCGGAGTACCCGGAGAAAACCCGCGCAGGCCTGCAAATCCCGCACAGTTCATAGCTGGAATTGAACCCTGCACCTTTGCACTGTGAGGCCGATGTGCGAATAAGTAGACCACCGCTCATGTATAGTAATTTTTATCCAACTGGCCGGTGTAAACAAAAGAAGATGACAGAAACGGATATGTGGTCAGTAGGGTGAGTACACCACTATCTGTATCTTCCTGTTCACCCATCTAAATTATCTGTACAGTATATGTATCTGGACTCGGAGTGGGCAGGACATCAACTGGAAGTGGGTGGGGATTACGAGAAATGATTTGGGCTGAAATTGCCTATGTTGCCATTTGCATCCGTTACCAAGCAAGATTACCAACTAACTTTAAATATCAAACGAACCGAAATAGAGGTGAGCTGCGGAAAACTGAGTACTGCTGTGAGCAGTGTGAGCTGGAGTCAGGTCAAGCAAGTCCAGAGTGATTGTCAATCACTGTCTGGTGTGGAAGAGTAATGCCGACATCAGACTACCCAAATGTATGGCAGATGTGTCACAAACGTAGTTTCTCGTAGCCAATTTTGAGTTGTCTTGATGCATTGTTGCCCTTGTAGTGTGACATACTCAACTATTGGTTGTCTCGCTTCTGGGACGTTTCACGACCACGACGACAAAAGCCTGACATGTAAGAATTTGTGTTCGTCATGCTGCATGGTTTGACATGTCCTACATTGTCCTCCGTTTGGTTCTTCTACAGTGACCAATGAGAAGATAGTGCCCTCCTACTTGTGACGAGAGACTGGGCGCGGCGCATACAATCACAATGTGGTGTGCAGTCTTTAAAAAGTGACTTGAACAAAAGGAGAAATATTGGAAAGTGTACGTAGCATTTCAAATCATACTACGTTTGCTAACCGCAGAGTTTGTAACTGATTCGCAAAATGTGGTGTCATTTTTGGATAATAGATAGTCCATACTGCCCTCTCCCCACTATCCACGAACTGGTCCATTTTTTTCCTTTGGTTTTTTTTTCTTTTTTTTTCTTTTTTCTTTTTGCCTATTGGGAGCATAGAAACAACGCATATGCACATAAGGCCTCCATCGACATGACTTTGAAAGCTGCTTGTCCCGCCTCTCCGACAGATATGCGCTGGTCGACTGAATATTCATGCAAGCACGCTACGAGTGGGCGGGGTCTGGTTGGTGATGGACTTGTAGTATGACATCTCGCCCGGTCCAAGACACACAACGATACTTCTCCGATAGTCTCTCAGCGCGATAGGTCATGAACGACAAATCGTGTAGCTTGAGAAGGCCATAAGGCACGGACGGCTCTTCTTGCTCCAGCAAGTCTGTCGAAGGAGGAGTTGTCACTGTGTGTAACTGGCCAATCACAGAGCATGAAGAGTGAATACCAAAGTAGTAAACCATTGAGGAATTTCCTTCAGCACAAATACGAACATTGATGAGCTGTACTTGTTTCATGCGCGTACAGGGCAATAAAGCCTCCTCCGAAATGGATACTCGTCTAAAATTAGTACCCGGCTCAGCCCTTATATTTTTTTTCTTGTTTTTTTTATCACAGAGCATGAAGAGTGAATACCAAAGTAGTAACCCATTGAGGAATTTCCTTCAGTACAAATACGGACATTGATGAGCTGTACTTGTTTCATGCGCGTACACGGCAATAAAGCCTCATCCGAAATGGATACTCGTCTAAAATAAGTACCCGGCTCAGCCCTTATATTTTTTCTTGTTTATTCAACTACCGTAATTTCCGGACCATAAGCCGTACGTAAGTGTACAAGTAGTTCAAGGAAGAAAAACAGTGGAACAAGAAAAAATTACAATGGTGAAAAATGTGCAACATGTTGGTGAAAATTTTTGGATTGTTCCTATGTGGGAATTGTTGCAATGTTGAAAATCGTTCCCAAAATGAATTTAATGAGCTAAACATTTTGAATATAGAATTAAAATGACATTTTTAATGTCTCAATGGAAATGAATGGAAATTCCGGGGTGAAAAACAGACTTTTGTAAAATGTTGGAAAAAAATTTGCGGGTAAAATGACATTTTTAATGTCTCAATGGAAATGAATGGAAATTCCGGAGTGAAAAACAGACTTTTGTAAAATGTCGAAAAAAAAATTTGCGGGAGAAATATATCAGATTAAATGGCATGGGTGTCAAAGAGAAGCGAATAATTTTGAATATCCCAAAGATGGGAATCTTGCTGGTGAAAATATGCAATATGTTTGAATTTTGAATTTTTGCTACTTGGGAATTGTGGGAATGTTAAAAACTGATCCCAACGTGAATTGAATTAACTGAACATTTTAGCGAATAATTTTGAATATCCCAAAGATGGGAATCTCGCTGGTGAAAATATGCAATGTTTGAATTTTGAATTTTTGCTACTTGGTAATTGTGGGAATATTAAAAACTGATCCCAAGGTGAATTGAATGAACTGAGCATTTGGCATTTCGAATGGGAACGAATTTTTGAACGTGTCATTGAAAATGGAGAATTCTTGGGGGCAAACTGTGGACTTGTGGGAAAACTATGAATGTTTGGAATGAGAAAAGTAATAGCCCTCAAGGCGTACATTTTTCAAGTATGTTACAGTTGGAATAGTTCGAATCAGTCGAGAAATGTAGAAGTAGTAGTTGAAAGAAGAAAAACATGTTTGCTTCGAACATTCACACAAATAATGCTGGGTTGGACTGCAGCACGCCCGCAGCACTCGTGAGGAAGACAGATCCAGAGGACTGATGGATGGATGCATGATCGATAGACATTATGCTCATATTTTTTTTCACCTTACCCATCAGCTGGCTCTCCTTACATATTGTGAAAAGCTGTGCTCACCTCTTTGATGTTAGTCCCTTACATCGTTTTGCATTCCTGTCTTTCAGGGCTATCTTTTATCCGTCTTGAAACTCCGATGAACAACATCACCACCTCTCTGGGCCAAACAGCTGAACTGTTCTGTCGCGTGTCGGGCAACCCACCACCGACAGTACGCTGGCTAAAGAATGACGCGCCTGTGGTACAGGAGCCACGACGAAACTGGTTAGAGTTCGTGCCTGTGGCAGCTGAGCAGTCCAAAACAGCCTGCCACACTAAAAAGGGAATCACTTTCCTACATCACATTGAAAACATTTTATGAGCTGTGTTTAACCATCTTGGTATAATTTAACTTTCTTTCTGATTTCGCTTTTCCTGGAGGGGATCTGGCTCCACTTAACAACACTCGACCTATTCTTGCATGTAGCTGGCAGCTAACACAGAAACAAATGTGGTTATGATAATATTTACCCTGGGGTCAAATATCCCTTTGTCCTCTTTTCCAGATCCGCTGCCTACGCCTCTAGCGGGACGGCCGACGTAAGTAGCTGAATCTGCATGTCCGTCAAAAAAAAAAAAGGGCCTCTAAAAACACCCTGCAGTGGAGATGAGTAATCATTCACATCATACCATGGCCGAGCCTGCGATTTATCTATTTATTTGTTTATTTATTTATATTGGTGCCACTTTCACTGTAGCCAAATGAAGAGCCAATGACAGTGAAGCGCCCTCTGGTTTGAGCACAATGAAAGAGACTTTTCAATAACCATCAATTTTAATGCATCATAAGACCTAAAATGCTGTAATTGGGAATTTCTCCATTGTGAGACAAATAAAGGCTTTCTTATCTTAATTTTCTGACATGGCCCAATAGAGCGATCTATGTATTATGGCAACACAAGCAAGGAAAAAAAAACACCTGAGTCTTGTTTGTTTCTATTAGAATTGCACAAGAGAAGCTGAAATCTTATTAGAAGGATAGTTGTACTTTATTAAGATGTCTTGAAGCCTCCCAACCTTCACATATTTGTCCTAAACTGGCATGTGTGTTGTTATTAGTGAATGAGTCGAATTGGGCAATAAATGCCTTTGACCGCAGCTGAGGTGAGGTGGCAGTCAGCCGATCGTCACTGCAGCTCATTATGAGTGTCATGGGCAACTTAGGAGATGTAAAATCGGCTTGCAGCTGTCAAGAAGACAGGGTCACCTAATGATGGCATGCACTCTACCTCAAACCACAGTTGCTAGACCATCACAAATTCTGCCTTTTTTTTTTCTTGAAACATCTGGTGCACCACCTTGTGTTCATTGAAACATGTTTGCTGCAACGTTAGCTATCTTTCCCAATTTTTTTGCTTGAAAAAAAAAAATTTTACCCTCAATTTGAATGAAATGGTTTTTTTTTCCTTTGGTTTGTGGGGTCATTTTCATTTTTGTCCACGTTGGCCTTGAGTACACATGTGGCGTGTGGGCTCTTAATAGTTTGTGTGAGTGTGTGTGTGTTTGTTGGGGGGGGCTTTTAGCCGCAGGAGTAAAGCTGACGAACCAGAGGTCTAAACTTCAATTCAAACATTCTAAAGAGTGTTAAACTCAAGCTACGGCCACACATCTCATTTTTAGCCAATCTGGCAATAAAAGGCGTGTGGCTGTTTTTATGGAGGCGTTGTTTTTATTTGCCAAGAATTGTCATTTTTCAGCGTCCCTTTGTTGGGGTCTCAGTGGTTAGCATGACATGGTAAGAATTTGTAACGATGACTTTCCACATTGTCCTGTCCAGGTGGTCAATTTATCCACTTTAAAATCTTTTACATTACATTCAAGCTGCGTTCGGGCTGCAGGCTCATCTGATTCAAATTCAGATTCTTGTTCAGATTGGATTTGGCCCCGTTTAGACCAGGACACATTATTGACCCATCTGACAGGTTGACTGACTGTCGCAAAAACATCGGAACGGAGGCATGTTTGAAGTCATCGAATTGCAACAGCGGAAACACACAAAACACTTTCATCAGACTTCTTTCTCTACATGCCCTCGAGCTTTGCTTGTATGCCACCATCTCCCGACAGACCGATAAGGCAATGCATTTCCTCCTCAGTCCAGGGCCTGCTGTCTTCAATTTCTTCGATGTGTTGCATTTTCTTTCCTGCTTCGTGCTTTGATTGGTGCTCTCCACTTTGGCGCATTGGGTGACGTCACAGACCGTTAAAACCGTTAGGTTTGTTTGTAGCTGGTCAGACTGACACTCATCCTGCCCAAACCCGATATGAATCTACCGCCTGTATATGGCTTCATTTCGCAAAAATCGAATTTCATGTGCTTTGTGACTGTTCAGACTACAAAAGATCTATCCAGTTTCAGTCTGGATGGGTTAAAAATCGGATTTTGGCTGCCAGTCTGAGCAAGGCCTAAATCCGGGAAACGCTCAACTTACTTCCACGCTCCTTTAAATGTGCAAAAGTGCTCCTCCTCACCCAGGTGGATAGTGGAAGGGACCTTGACAGAGTCCCCGTGGGTACTTAAAATTTCCATGTCTTTTTTTAAACACAAGATGTTACCGCAGAGCCACCAAAGATGACAACAGTCAATGTTGGAACTTCGGTCGTGTTTACATGTATCATATCCTATTTATATAAATGAATTCTAATGTATTTGACATTTGTCCAAAGACACGCGTGTTTACATGTATCATATCCTATTTATATAAATGTATTTGACATTTGTCCAAAGACACCAGCCAACATGATTTCCCAGGTTTGGTCACGTAACGTTCCACATACAGTGGATTGAAATTAAGAAGTAGCCTAAAATTTCCCATTCATAACGTATAACACTGGCCGCAATTGTATTTGTGTTCTATTCAAGGTGTTAGTAACGGTCCTAGATTTTAAACATGTAGTGATGTCAACATGGGCAAAAAAAATATTGGTCTCTCATGGGTCTTGAGCAAGGGGCAGGCACTGTATAGAAAATCTGTTAGCCTCCTTGAAACATCACAAATTAACACATGATGTTTTGTTTCTACAGTACATACCTACATAAAGAGCGGAGTGTAAAATGTGGTGTTTGCGGAATGGTGCGGCGGCTCCTATCTTGGCTCTCCCCAGCAAAGACTTGGAGTCTCCACTAATTTTCTGGCGAGTAAAGATTGGCCAGGAGGCTTGACCATTGGCCAAGGCCAAGACACAAAGAATGGTAATGATGTTCTCATTTAACTCTTGCTCTGGAAGCCAAGAAGTCATAACCATTCCTTGAAGTCACGCCTCACATCCTCGTTTTTATTACCGTACTTTTGCCCAACCAAAGTTAAAATCGACTTCAGTTCTCTTGCACTCCAATGTTCATGAATATGTCAACAGTTGTCTTTCATCAAGAGACAGATGAAAATGTTTCCAATGTTCATGAATATGTCAACAGTTATCTTTCACCAAGAGACGGACGAAAATGTTTCCGCAACAACCTTCATCTGTTCTCTTTACTTCACCTTTATCCTCCATCTCTCTCTAGTCTCTTTGCATTGGTCATGTTTTTACAGAGCCTGAACAAATACAGGTTGAGCCAAAGAAAGAACACCCCCACCAATGCCCCCACTCTCTCTCTCTCTCTCTCTCTCTCTCTCTCTCTCTCACACCCTCCCTCGCTCTCTCTTCCCTGCCACACTTTGCTCTTTGGCAGGGAAAAAAAGAGCAGTGATGGAAACGTCGGGAGGGTGAAAGAAAAACAGTGTTAGTGGAGTGGGAGGACGATGGTACCATTAACACTCAGGCCGCGTGTTGGTCTTTGATTCCCGACTACGCTCAGGCATGATGACTAGTGTTTAGCTGAAAAAGAAGGTTTATCTGTAAGCTCACATCAGAGTCAGCTAATAACTCAGGGCTGCGATTTAAACTGCGTGAACTCTGCTTGTAACATCTCATCGACACTAAAGATGCTCAACTGTTGGGGCGGCACCGCAAAACCACAGCATTGTAATTGTGTACAGCAGGGGTCCCCAACCTTTTTTGCCGGCCTTTAAGGTGTGACTGATAAACACAACAAAATAATTTGATATGACCTGCATGAAAATTGTGGTATTTTCTAAACATAATAATAAATCCGAATCATGACACGAGGA
>NW_017805467.1:4935828-4994444 GCF_001891065.2 Hippocampus comes | reverse complement strand
CATGTAAACCCAGATGGCTGGCAATTAAATTAAGCGCAAACTGTGCTCCAGGAAACGTCGCATCCCGGTTTATGAAATGGGATAGGAGTCCATCAAATAAAGAAAGACAAGCTTTATATTAAAAAAACAAAAAACATCTATGAAATAAAGATCACGATCACCGGTTCTGCTCTGAAGTGCTTTTGGGGCGCAGTTTGCCATGACGTTTCCCTATGTCACATTAGCGTTTGCAATATACTCTACTCTTAATCCCACTCCCTAATCTCCCTTGGTGTTAAAGAAAGCTCTAATTACTGCCATTTGAAAAGAGCAGGAGACGTCTTTTGATGTAACGTTACTGTCCAAATCCAATTAGCGCAACACTGTCAACATTGCTTTGCCGTGACGGTCCGCGCATTGCCTTCAAATTCGCCACGGCTCGTCGACTGCCGACGGTGAAAAAAAACCCACCAAAAGTCAATTCTTTGTTTGAAAAAGACAAGCCAAGACTGATGTTGCGAATTTTAAAGGAGAACTAAAGATCGACCTTAAGATACTGCTAATGCGTGAATTAATGGATCATTTTACACCGCCTGTGAAGAATAGCAAGACTGGAACTGTCGGGATTGACAGCAGATCAAGGTTTCCCTCTAGAGGCCATCTATGACATAACTTTAAAAAAAACGCAACTTGCTTTTTTTTTTTTTCCTTCTCGGGGGGTCTGCTACCTAGAATATCGCACTTTGGCTTTCTTTGCGACCTCTTTGTCCCAGTCAGTGTCAAGAATGTCATCATTTAAGTCACCAGAGCCAAAGAGAGAAGTTTTGACAAACACAGCTTTCGAACCGCACGGAGCACTTGCTGGAGTGCCCGATTCCAAACACTTCTTCTTCATCTTGACGGAATTATGAAATACCGTGGCCCTACCTTGACCCATTTTTACCACATGTGTTCCAGAAGGAGTCGGTTCCGTTAGTTTTATGCTTGCACATGCCGCTGGGCCATGTTCCAAAGGAGGCGGATTCTGCGAGGCGTTCGGGGAAGATGAAGCAGCTTTTACCTCTCGCATTCTTTTCATTCTTTTTGGTCTTTCTTCGGTTGTTCTGTCGGAAGCGGTCCTCGATAATTCCACACATTCTTTTTCACGTGGACTTTTTTCCAGTTGGTGATTCTTTTCCAGGTCTGCCGGAAGTGTGGGTCTGGGTTCGGTTGTGCCGCTGAAAGAGAATCTTGAAAGCTTAGCGAGAGTTGAGGGGGTGACTGTGGACTTTGCGGGGCTGGAAGTCGCTCTTAAAGGTGTCAAACTTTCTTTACTCCGGAGACCATCTTGGCTCCCCATGTCAGGTCTTTGGCTTATCGTGCCACCAGTCTGTGCTCGTGGTGGTTTGTCCTTTTCCAGTTCTTCTGGCGGAAAAGACAACGTGGTTTTATTGCTGACACAGCTCACTTGCTTTTTCACGCTTCCACCTTTGAAACTAGGGTGCTTTTCACGCGTTTTATTTTTTCTACCGTCGTTCCTCGGAAGCGCACCCTTGGCCTCATCGTTGCTGCCAACCTTGTGTTGAACGTTTGGACCATTTCTGCTGTCCAGGTTGCATTCAGGTGACCTCGCGCCGGAATTGACACCGCCGACGACGGGTGTCATCTTCTTCGGTTTGAATACAAAGTCTGAAAACTTGAAAGGAATATTTTCATCTGAAGCCGCAATCGTGTCCGGTAGCCGAGCGCTCATGGTTTTCGTCGCAGTGTGAAACCGTGGCTTACTCTGAATTCGGTGATCCACGCCCGTATTGGAAGTTGCGTCTGAAACGGTGACAGCTTGACTTGCATTCTTCACAGCGACCTCACTTTCTCCAAGTCCAATCTCTGCTTTGTCACTTTGCTGGAGTTTACGCCGAAGCTGAATTGCACTCCCGGGCGGCTCTGCGTGTTGTCTGTCAGGTCCGCGTAGATTCTCTTGAGCGTCGGGGTGTTTCTCTCCGATCATTCCACCTTCCTCAGCGGTAACAGTGACTGTCAGGTCTCTCTTTGAATTCAGATGATAGTTTACTGGAGAACTGGCCTTAGTCGTCACACCGGGGTCTGTTTTTTGATTGGCGTCAAGTTGAGTTGAAGTGAATACCGCAGAGGAGATTTCATTTGACGTTCGAGAAGGCGTGATGGAGTAAAACCAATCCAAGCCGCTCTCCGGCTCAGCACCGCTCATGGAGGTCTCCGGTACGTCCGATTGCATGGCGGTGATCGAGTCTGTTTCTCCAGGATGAGGATGGTGGCCATCAGTTGGCTGCTCAGAGCTGGAAGCCTCGACGGTGCTGCTCCCAAGCCTAAAAAAAAAACAATGAATGAATGCATGCATGCCACAGTGATCGCTCGCCACTCACAGAAGGCAATGTTAATTACTGTATAAGGTTTTAGAATGAAAGACTTAATGCGTGTGTGGCTGTCATCTTTGTCTCAACTGTGTAAAATATACACACTGGACATCATTTTATTTTTTCATGACAGCTAGGTTAACGCCAAAAACAACTCAACTTTGATGAGGATGAGAGTTCAAAATTAAAGTGTAGTTGCGTAAAGGCGTGGCTTCCGGATTTTCTTTTCAGTTTTGTCAATAGTGTTCTTTTGGGCATTTTACATTTGACTTATTGATCAACGAACAATAAAAATAGACTCGTAAAACAAAAATATGCTTGCAAAAAAATGGCTAGCATGGTGGAATGGCTAACTGAGAGAGCCACGCCCACAACATGGACCCACCTGGCCAATCTGTCCATCTCCTTCTGAAGTAAGACGGGCAGTTTCAGGCCTCCTAACAGTACCTGACACTGCGTCTGATACTGCTGACCGGGGTCATCAGGGAATGAGGTCAGCACTGCATTTACACTTCCGAGCAAACCGCCACCCTAAAAGAGTGCATACAGTTTTACAATTGTCATTTAATCGTAAAAAACAAACAAACAATGAACAAAGATGTTTTACACGAGTATAATTAGCACAGACTCCAGTGTCATACCTTTCGATATTATTCAACCACAAAAGTACCTGTGAAATTGGCACCAAAGTATGAAGCGATTCCTCTACGTAATAGCGTTGTGTTGGTGTACCAAGTGACGTTTCAAATACCTGCATGGAGCACTCCATGACAGAGACGGCCATAACAGCATCCTCGATAGTTACAGTCTCTCTGTACATGAGTCGAGCATGGGCTGTGCGGATTTAAAACAGTTCACTGATGAGGATTGTAATCACAGTTCTTATACTCGCGTGCATCGTAGGGATGGTCCGATCTGACACTACATTTTGAATTCTTTTTTTCCTCACCTTCAGCCAGTCTGCTCAAACTCTCCAGCATGCGGATGGTTGTGCGCGCAGCATTGCGGCCTTCGCTCTGCCTTTGCAGCTGATAGTACCTTGATAAGATGGAGTTGGCCTCCACCGAAACCTGTGGCTGCAAACGCTTTATGACACAGAAATAGGCCTTCATTTTCTCCATGGGCCATAGGGCGGAGCACTCAGACGGTAGCCCTGAGAACAAAGAATGGGGTCGAATTGGAACACTTTCGCCATGCTAAAATCAATCGCGGGGTACACAGAGACCACCAAGCATCCGCGCTCATGATTACATCTTGGGCCAAATTTGAGTGTTCCATTAATAACCTGCCATGCATGTTTTTGGAATGTGGAAGGAACCCAGAGAAAACCCATGCAGGCACGGGCAGAACGTGCAAACTCCACACGGGAACCGGAATCAAACCTCGCACCTCTGCACCGTGAGGCCGGCGAGCTAACCAGTCGCCCACCGTGCTGCCCGACAAAAATGCAAACTTTTTTTTTTAAGAATGTGAATCTTCTCCCTACCTCGATCCTCCAGAATGAAGGATGAGATGATGCGGTCCCAGTCTGTATTTCTGTTGTCCAGCAGAACCAGAACCAGGTCAAACCGACTTAGCAAAGGGCTTGCCAGCGCTATGTTGACTGACAGGGATTCCTTTGGGTCATACTGGCTTTTTGGGTTGGTCGCTGCCAGGATGGTCGTTCGAGTGTTCAGCTTGCAGACCATACTATGGAGAGGGAAAAAAAAGCAACAATGCCGAGGACAGAATCTTTGAGTGCTGTCTACACAAAGGGTAAAAATTCCGGCTCCTATCTTGGCTCTCCCCAGCAAAGACTTGGAGTCTCCACTAATTTTCTGGCGAGTAAAGATTGGCCAGGAGGCTTGACCATTGGCCAAGGCCAAGACACAAAGAATGGTAATGATGTTCTCATTTAACTCTTGCTCTGGAAGCCAAGAAGTCATAACCATTCCTTGAAGTCACGCCTCACATCCTCGTTTTTATTACCGTACTTTTGCCCAACCAAAGTTAAAATCGACTTCAGTTCTCTTGCACTCCAATGTTCATGAATATGTCAACAGTTGTCTTTCATCAAGAGACAGATGAAAATGTTTCCAATGTTCATGAATATGTCAACAGTTATCTTTCACCAAGAGACGGACGAAAATGTTTCCGCAACAACCTTCATCTGTTCTCTTTACTTCACCTTTATCCTCCATCTCTCTCTAGTCTCTTTGCATTGGTCATGTTTTTACAGAGCCTGAACAAATACAGGTTGAGCCAAAGAAAGAACACCCCCACCAATGCCCCCACTCTCTCTCTCTCTCTCTCTCTCTCTCTCTCTCTCTCACACCCTCCCTCGCTCTCTCTTCCCTGCCACACTTTGCTCTTTGGCAGGGAAAAAAAGAGCAGTGATGGAAACGTCGGGAGGGTGAAAGAAAAACAGTGTTAGTGGAGTGGGAGGACGATGGTACCATTAACACTCAGGCCGCGTGTTGGTCTTTGATTCCCGACTACGCTCAGGCATGATGACTAGTGTTTAGCTGAAAAAGAAGGTTTATCTGTAAGCTCACATCAGAGTCAGCTAATAACTCAGGGCTGCGATTTAAACTGCGTGAACTCTGCTTGTAACATCTCATCGACACTAAAGATGCTCAACTGTTGGGGCGGCACCGCAAAACCACAGCATTGTAATTGTGTACAGCAGGGGTCCCCAACCTTTTTTGCCGGCCTTTAAGGTGTGACTGATAAACACAACAAAATAATTTGATATGACCTGCATGAAAATTGTGGTATTTTCTAAACATAATAATAAATCCGAATCATGACACGAGGAACGTCCGTTCTGGCTGCAACACTGTCTGGTCGCTATGGTAATGTTTGAACGTGCTTTCAAAATAAAATACACCGCAAATACAAAGTGCATGAAAAATATGACTCACCACCACCGCATATTATGCAGAGTGGTCTTGGTGCGTGGGAATCTGCCGTTGAGATAAATCCATATTTTAAGTAGGGCTCCTGATACTGTCTTTAAATGTAGCCTTGTTTTTCTTGAAAGGCTGAGGCTAATCTTCTGTTTCCTGGCTAGGCCTTTTCCCCTTCCCAAAAACGTGTTTTGTTTTTTTTTTACTCATTTTGCTAGCCTCTGGGTTTCATTTTAGCGGTAACCTATCACGTGACCGAGAAGTGCGCCTTGACCTGCTTCAAGAGTGACATACTGTAGACGGATGTAACAGAGAATCTGCTATTTTTTCAAAATAAATCATTTTTCAGATTCCGAAATAAATAAAACTGAAGTGATGTAAGTTCCTTTTTCTTTCTGTGCGGCCCGGTACCAAATGACCCACGGACCAGTACCGGTACACGTGGGTGTACAGTACTTCAAATTTACGCTGCTGCCGATTCAAGATGGGACGTAAATAGGACCCAGGGGTTTTAAAATGTGATTTATTTATTTTTTCCAATAGGGACAAACACCAGCATCTGTGCGCAATGCATTTCCAAAGTGAAATTCTGTGTCTTTTATACACCTCTGAAGTTAATATTATTTAACTTGGTGTACTACTGGTTATCATGTACGTCTCATAGTGCATGCTCATAACATTATAAAAACGACATCGCCATATGACACGATGGGCGTTTTTAAATAATACTAAGTATCATGGATAAGTGAACTAAATGGCTGCCAACAATGGGCAGATGCCAGCATGCCAGAGAGTAACAGCCCGCAGCAACACATTGTGGGGGGGAAAAAAGAACTATGAACTACTTACTATGAACGGTAGTTTATTTGTTGAACGAAGAACTGAGTTAAATAATTTCCATTGTGAACTACTGAAATAGTTGGTTTTATGATTTTTGAGCTGAACACTGAATCAGTTTCCGCAGAATAACTTTTACAACACTATATGTTGGTTTGTACTTTATGTATATGCTGTGTATGCTGTAAACTAAATATTAGCTCGGCATTTGCATTTGTGTGTTGACTCGCGATTTTACTTGCAGTTTAACTTGTTGGCTCATTGTTGGCATTAGACGTGCTTATCCACTTCCGACTTCGAATCTGGATTGGATAGTCATCTGTGAGGTGCTGACCATGGCGGCCTGAAAAGGGTGGAATCGGCTCGAAAAGTCCTGTGCATGTCCAAAAACGCCCCTGCCCTCCTCACATGTCCAGCACGGGCCTCTGGTGGGGAGTGGAAGAGCAGCGGCACACGGCAGCTCAGCCGGGCCGGCTGCGGGGGTGCCGCATCCCATACGCACATATTTCCTATTGTTCCTTCTTCGTTCATGCTTCTCACGCCCAGTCAACTGAGCATCGAAATTTAGCACCAACATTTTAAAATCTGGACGATTCCGGGAAAATCAAAATGATTGTGCAGGTTCCACTCGATTCTCGGTGCCGAACACTACCCGTGACACTCATGACAAGCGCTGTAGAAAGTGTATGAATAGGTATTACTTGATTCTTCACTTCTTTAATAATGTGTTACTGTGCATATTTGTAAAAATGACCCACATGTTATCGAAGGCTGGTTTTGAAAAATACCTTTTGAAGTGAAGTCCAACTTAATGAACTTGGGATTGTGGGAGTTGATAAACCAGCACCACTTGCACCGTTTCTTAGAACTATAAATGAGTGCTTCATCTATGTTTTTGATCACAGGCTCTGGAGGCGTTTAATTTGACAACAGCAGTAAAATGGACTTAATGGAACAGGCCACAGATCCGAAGTCTCTGTCTGTGTTTACAATTGGCATTTCTCCCTGTTTGAAATGATTAATACCATGATACCTTGGTTGCTGACGCTGTTTATATTTCTCAGTGTTCTCATTCTTTTTTTAACTCCACAAAAAAGAAAAATACTAAAATAGCACACATTCTCCTCTTCTTTTTCTTCATTGCGTATCTGCTTTATCCAAGTGCACTTGAACATAGAACAGCCACTTTTAACCAAGAACGCATTCTCTGAATGTGCCTTTCTTCAAACCTTCCTGTCATTTACTCAATTTCAACATACAGCTCACAGAACCTGTTGTCCATTGCTCCTCACCTCCTAAATCATTGCAAATATTAGAAATCAGTATTTTTTGAGCTTCTAGGTAATACTATTTTGTAATATTTGGTGCAAACCCTATGTACCATCAAGTTGTAATGTGCAAAAAAACTAAAAACAATGATTTGCAAAATTTCATGTTCATGGCCAGAAGTTATGTCTTCCATGGCTAGCCGCTCGTGGCTGTCATCAGTTGCCAGAAATGGTGGGTGTTGGTCCCAAACAAACAACCGAGAGAGAGAGAGCTCTGCAGAGATGGCTGTATTTATGGCGCTCGTTCCCTTTGCTCAACTCACCTGAAGATGCTTATTTTCACTCTATCTTATACTTTTTAATTCTATATTTTCTCCTACACAGCTGTGAACTGCTCCGCACACAGACTTCCACATTTTAGTCAGCCCGCGTGTGTATTCTAACCGCAAATGGCTGATGAATATTTTGGATGAGGGCGGACAGTTTCATTGGTCCAAAGTGACTTGTTTAGAAATTACATTGGTCGGATGTGACAAGAATTTTGGTGAATCTATTGTCGGCTTGAACCTTGTCAGTAAAAATGCATAAATAAACCACATCACAGTAAAAGGGTTTAGAGGGTGGGGAAAAAAGTAGAGGCATCTAGTATGGAAAATACCTTTGGACATCTGAGGGCTTATATTTAATTTGATACTTGTGATCTTGTTTGGATTTCATTTGATGTGGAATAATTGTTATTACTGTAAACAGGTAATCTTGTGCATGGTTATGTAAAAACTCTTTACCTTTCATCTTTTTTTACTGTCAATATATTGACATAGTGGCTAAGAAACCAACCAACACATGCTAAATGACTGTAATTAGCCAGCCATCAACACTACTTAAAAGCGACATCTTCTCTGTCGTGAGCTGTGAGGCCCATACAACCGTCAGCCCACTGGCAATCCAATCATCCAGTTAAAGAATGAAAGCACAGCTAATTTGACTTCATTATGGGCACCAATGCGGCATGTATCCACTCTCAACGCCGTCCACAAGATGATTGACAAATTAGTATAAGGGAGTCGTTTCCAAGAAGTACAACTTGCTCGCAGGTATGAGAAAACTCGAACACAATAATCGCCTTCAATCTCTAGTCTTTATTTGCAGCTCTCTTGGAAGCTTTATGTAGTCGCAGGTTACACGTCAATGAGCAGCAGCTTTGGGCTTTGAGTGATTTGGGGCGAGTTTGAGGGATTACTAACTGTTCATCTAATCCAGTGAAGTCGGCAGTCCTGTTATACCATGTCTAAACATTTATTCAGTGCATATTAAGACCAGACACAATAAGTAAAAACGTTGCTTTTTAAAAAAATAAATTTAAAAATGGTGCCCACATAGGGCAGCCTTAGCACGTCTTTCTCACAGTCATGATTTTTAGGGTTTAAATTTCTACTCCTGCCTTCCATTATGGACATTCCCCAGGTATTCCAAAAACATGCATGATAATGTCAGGTTGATTGATGACCACTTGTCCAGAGTTGTGATTGGTCATATATGCCCTGCGATTGGCTGCCAACCAGTCCAGGGTATATCCCACCTCATGTCGAAAGTCAGCTGGGTTAGGCTCTAGCTCACCCGTGACCCAAATGTGGACAAGCCCTATTAAAAACCGATAAATGGTAGGGAACCACAGTGCTGCATGTATTCAGAAGTATGTATGTGTGTCCGCTAACTGAAATGTTGGCCGCCTCCAGCACAAAGTCAGCTCGGATCTGATGCTATCCTTTGATCCGAAACAGGATAAGCAACAGTAAACCAACGGACGAAGGGTATACTTATGATCTACCTGCTAATAATATGAATATAAATATGAATGTGAAGTGCATGTTTTCCATTTTTTTTTAAAGCAGCCGTACTCCGAAATGGAATTAATTCCTTTCCTTTTTCTCTCAACACAACACACCACAATGACAAAGTTTTTTTTTTCTAATGAAGTCCAAAAGGAAAAAAAGTCATCAAACTATTACGAAATACAGCAATAAAATGCCACAAGCTTGACTTTGTGCAATTTAACCCGTTTCTCTTTGTGTAGCACCTCTCAAGCACCATCAGGTTGGATGAGAAGCATTGGAGCGCAGCCATTTTTAGATATGTCGAGAGATATTTAATCAGATTCAACTCTGGGGCTCTGGTTGGGCCCTCAGTGACATTCACGGAGTTGTCCTGAAGTCATTGCTCTGATAGCTTGGCAGTGTGTTTCGGTCGGATCATTGCCTCGCTCAAATATGTACCATCTCCCCAGTCTGAGTTCTTGCGCACTCTGTAGATTTTAATCCAGGATGTCTCTGGACTGGACATTGCTGCTGCATCCCTCTTTCCTTCAATCCGAAGTAGTTTGCCACATTTCTGCCGCTGAAAAACATCCCCAAAGCATAATGTTGCTACCATGATGCTTTACTGAGATTGACTGGTGCCTCGTTTTCTCCAAACACGACAGCTAGCATTCAGGCCCAAGAGTTCAATCTGTGTATCATCAGACCAGTCAATTATGTTTCTGATGGTCTAAGAGTACTGCAGAGATGTTGTTTTTCTGGAAGGTACACTTCTTCCTACAGTCTTCTGATTGCTCAGTTTAGTTGCGCTGCTCGCTGTAGGAAAAGTTCTGGTGGCACTGAACTCCATTTAAAGATAAAAGGGGCCACTATTGTCATTGGTACTTTCAAAGCAGCAAAAATGTGGCTGTATTTTTCGCCAGATATGTGCCTCGAGGCAATCCTATCTTGGTCTACGGACAATTCCTTTGACTTCATGCTTGGTTTGTGCTCTGACATGCCCCGTCAACTGTGGGACAGTAGTGTATAGCAGATGTATGCCTTTTCAAATCATGTCAGGTCTACCAAATTTATTCCAGGTGGACTCCAATTAAGCTATAGAAACATCTCAAGCATGATCAGTGGATGCATTTGAGCTCCATTTTGAGATTCTAGACCAGGGGTCGGGAACCTATGGCTCGCGAGCCATATGTGGCTCTTTTGATGATTGCATCTGGCTCGCAGATAAAACAAAACATTCTCGCTTGTTTCATCCATCCATCGATTTTTTTTTTTACTGCTCATTTCCTGTTCGGGGCTGCAG
This sequence comes from Hippocampus comes, assembly GCF_001891065.2. NCBI lineage: Eukaryota > Metazoa > Chordata > Actinopteri > Syngnathiformes > Syngnathidae > Hippocampus > Hippocampus comes. The sequence continues at coordinate 4,983,983 of NW_017805467.1, read as the reverse complement.
TTGGCTCCAGGAGCAATTTGGATTGGATAATACTTGCCTACGTTGGCCGTTGCTGTGTAAACAGGTAAACGCCTCCTTTTGAATCAGCCCCCTCGGTCATTAACTCAAAGCTAATCCTAAACAAATAAAATGGTGAAAAGAAAAAAAGATGACAAGTATGGTAAACTTCAGGACGAATGGACCGAAGGATTCGCCTTTGTGGAGAAAACAGGTTCTGCGGTGTGTCTGATTTGCAATGATAAAATACCATCGATGAAACAGTCGAATCCAAAGCGGCACTTTGACAGGCGCCATGCTACGTTCACATCAAAATACCCTGCGAGAGACAGCGGAAAGGAAGCATGCAAGCTAGCTACTGAGCAGGGTACAAGCTAGCCAGCAGCAACTCCAGCCCAACTTGGGAATGACCTCCGAGTGGTGTTGGGCGTGCCTTCGGGCTACGACCATTTCCCAGTCTACGGCCGACAACTGGGTCTGCAGGTACCCGGGTCGCTGCGGCATTAGGAGCCGCTTTGGGGCCCAGTTGGAGGTTGCTCAACAACAACAACAAGCAGCAACTCCACGTATGGACCCGGCAAGCTGACTAAAATTCCGCTAGTTTTTTAGCAATCGTGATGAACGGAAAACCATTCACATTAAAATAAAAAAGAAATCACAAGCCTGTATCCTGTAGACAGTCTTGTGATTTCTTTTTTTTTTCTTTTTTAAGTTCATGGTGTCTATGTGGGGAGTTCTGCGTGTGATTTTGAGGAAAAATGCATGGAATCAATTTTGGAATAAGAAAAGATGGAAAAGGTGTAGTGCTGTGAATACTTCCAGATGTATTATAAAGGCTTTTTTTTTTTTTAACCAATTCATCACAAGACATCTTTTCTCTATCTCCCGCAATGACTTAAAAGTAAATAAAACTCCAGAGCAAACCCTGGAGTTAAAAAAAAAAAAAAAAGTCACAATCTAAAGTGTTTTAATTAAACCTCTGGTATATTATATATTACCACATAGATATTGTTAGCATAGTTCTTTAGTTGGCAAATTTTTAATTACTCTCGCATGTGGCATTGGCAGTTACAAGTCTCGAAACAGGTGGCAAAAATATTTTCATTTCGAGGCTATGTATAGTCAAAACAATGCACTTGTCTCAGTACATTAGCTTGTCGGTGAACCGTATGTTCAAGGTTGGTGACAACACTGGTCCAACTGCAATTTTTTTTTTTGAGCTGCAAATTTCTATCAGGCTATCAGATGTTAAGATATGCCATTTAAATATGATTTCCAAGTTGTTACAATGAGGTGGTTTGTGGTTCAGGACACAGAAACTGAAAATATGTCGTTTTGAAGCCAGGCCCACACAAAGCTGCTCTCCATTGTTGGTCATAATGGCCTCTTAGCTCTGAGTGTTAACTTGCCTGTGTGCCGAATTGAGAAAGTCTGGATTTCAGTTTCACTTCTCTTCACCTCAGTGCCAGTGTCAACACTGCTGTGGTTCTCAGATACCGGCCAGGATTGATGACGATCTGCTGCGCAGCACAGGCGCTGCAGCTCCTTTAAACTTGAAGTTTGACAGGCCTACTCACATTTTTGGAGATATGTTGCTTCTCAGCCGCATGCTGATCCACTTGAATGCGCACATCAGACTCATGCGGACGGTCTGCTCCTTTTAAGTCACCATGGAAGCTTATTCAAAAGTATTTCTCTAATTCTGGATCTCACTGAGATTATGACCAACTTACTCATCGTACTACCGCTAGTGTTGTTTTGTTTGCGGGATCGAAGGCTTTCACTAACGAATCTTTTTAGAATCGAATATCCTATCAATATGAACATCCCCACACACTCAACGCATCAACCAGTTGATGAGTGTTTATTTTTTTTTTCTGTGAAAATTTCATCCAGTGATAAGCAGGCCTCTCAAATAACACAAAACAAATGATCCAACCGCGACTGTCCCACTCGTCTGCTCTTCAGATCATTTTTGTGCACATTTCCCCAAATCATCGTGTCACGTCACACTCGCACTCAATCACAGCTTTGCCATTTGTGAAGAGACGCGGGGAGCAAGCTCAGCTTAGCTCAGTTAGGTGGAGAAGCCTAAACCTGCAACAAGACAAATTTAACCAGACACGATGATTTAGTGGTAGATGTAAAGTAGTGATGGGATATCCTGTGCCGAGGCTTTTGCTTATTCGGTTCTCATTGACTTTCAAAGTAGCACAAAGTAAGCTGCACATGGTGAATTTCTTGAAACGGTGACACTCACACAAAGCGGCATTTGCATAATACATGTGGCAGCAACAAACGTCCATGTGGTCAACACGGAATGAAAAGGGTTACATTCTGCCTTAAAATTGCTTCTGCAGTTCATAAAGGTTTTTTGATGGCAAGAGTTTTACTCCCAAATTTATGTTTATTTGCTTTTTTTTTTTAAACATGAATTCTTATGGGAATGTTAGTTTAGATTCAGTGTATGTAAATGATAGTTTAAGGAAAGGGGCTGCCTTTGTGTTTCTGTTCGGATTGCTTTAAATTACAAAATGTGAGTGGATGTAGTTCTTGACACATACTGCCAACCGGCTAGATCTTTCACACCTCTAGCATCTAGGCAACGCGCACATACCCACACACTCAGTCACACACGTCTGACACGCTTGCAGCCCTCCACTAAGCACCGTCAAATAAGTGCACACACAGTTACTCTTACAAACTCTATCTCTCACATGTGTTTGGTTAAGCCCTCGACGGGGCTTAATTGCCGTCTTGTTGTAGATTCTTTTTAGCCCAGTGCTGATTGATTGGGGATCAGAGCCCTAATATGGCTCATAGGGGATGGGCCCTTTGACATGGTCTCGTCCCCGGGCGCTAGTACTATTTGAAATTAGAGATGCTATAAGAACCCCCCTACCACAAGCCTGGATGCCCCCTACTTCGTTTCGTGACGCGTCGCACATTTTGAGGGTGGCGTGTGTGAATGCATGTCTATGGACCTGATGGATGTGCTACCTGCTTATACCATAATCAGAAGTCCAAATAGGCATTTGGTTATCGATCTCTCTTAGCGTGGCCGCGTTGTACTCTTGGACAGGTCTCACTTCCTGTTTCCTGTTTCCCAGAGTTCCAGGTTTCTGTCTGACGGCAATCCTGTTGGCAGGTCTGCTCAAGGTCACGTCTGGTAAAGTCTGTGCTTTCAACAAAGTGTGTTCATGTACGTGTGTGTGTGTGTGGTTTGTTTGAATCATGGTTTCTCCCAACGGGTCACAAGCTTGAAATGGGGTATGCCGTGTTCCCCTGAACTCTGCCCCCTTAACACACACATGCTCATGCACGCAGGCACACACGCACACGCGCGCACACACACACACACACACACACACACACACACACACACACACACACACTTTTAAAAAAAACATATATGCACAGAAAGTGCTCTTTCTTTGCCCTTGGTGCTGGTGGAGTCTATAAGGGCAGGCGACAAAGTCTACCTTGAGCATTTCCAAGTATAAATAGAGGCTTTTGTTTGTAGGAGTCATATCCCACATGTCTGAGCCAGGGGTTATTTATTCATTTGTAGCGCTTTACTTGACCAATGCAGCTTGCTGTCATGCTTTTGAATCTCCTTTTATCGGTTTTAGCATTTCATCTATATCAGCGCCTCTCAAATTGCAGGCATATGACGAGACGATATTATTGGTTGCGATTAGTCAGGGAAAAAAAACTGCATTATGTTTTGGCCATCCGTTGTGAGTTTGAAATGCTATGATTTAATGCATGCTATTTTAGCATGCATTAAATCAGTAAAACCAGAGCAAACTAAAGCTGCAAGAAGTTGTGCAAATGTTCCCATAAACCTCTATTGAAATGTCAGAAACATCGGTGTCATTCTTCTTCATGGACTTTTCAGTTCTGTTATTGTTTTACATCCTTGTTAAAAAAAAAAAAAAAGATCTTTGGTGTGAATGTGTGTGCAAACGATTGTTTGAAGACTTGACATGATCAGATTTTTGGGGCCAGTCACCAATTAGAGAGTTTGAATAAACCGACCACTGATTCAATCACAATATGGTGCAATATGGCTATTTAGATAACTTCATGATATACTTTCTATACTTTGTGTACTGTTTACTGAGCATTAACAAAAGCACGCTCAAGTATTTTTGCCAATGTTAAATGTTTGACTTGACTGATAAAGGCAATTTTCTAGGGCCAGTTTTCACTTAAAACCATCATGTCCAATACTGACTAGGATCAGGATCTAAGTACGTTTACGATACACATTGAAAAGCGTTTTCTGAAGAATCACTCCATGTATCCTTTAATCAACTGTTTGTTTTCTGTTCAGGCCTTCACAGCAGAATGTCTTGGCTGCTTCCCCTGATACATTTTGTGGATTGTCCCCATCATAAATGCTTCAACCAATTTCTCACTCCCTCAAATGAAGAAATATTTCATGTGGCTGGTGTTCAAATGTGCATGTTCTTATTCTATTAGCAGTATCAGTAAGAAGTCAGCTGAAACGTGTATGCTTGTCTTTGCACACACTGTCTGCTTTTGTACATGTAGATTGAGCTCTGTGATGGGTGCAGTAATTCTGTCATAAATCATGCAGAAAAACATTTCTGTTTGATTTACATCAAGGAGTGAGCTGAAGTGGAAAGTTGACACAATTCCAGGAAAAAATGCTCGATTTATTACCAGTTTTGTTTACGCTGAAAGAATGCCTGTTTACTTGCCTGGCAATAAACAGATATGCTTATTGGTTCATCTTTTGAAAAGACCATTGCTGTATTATATTTAGAAGTAGGACAGTCTTACGCAACATATTAATCACACGTGAGACTCAGAAAGTGTTATCGCAGTTGCATCAAATTAAAGTGCCTTTTCTGTCTTTTCCGCAGTTATTTATAAATTAGCAACACTACAAATATCACATGGGCATGTGTACACATAGAGGGAGTCCTCAATTTACAACAGTTTTATTTCAATGACACAACTGTTACACAATATTCAACATTGCCTTCTGAAATAGGTGAAGAGGCTTGTGTTGGTGCCGTAGAAGGCGGCTCACATCTGACTCGTGCAGGCTTTAGGTTCACTCTGAGATTCTTCTGCTGGAGGCGCTGACGGTGTAGCTGTGGTTTTTAAATTGGAGAAAAACATGGTGACGGGTAGCGCTATGACGTCCATCTTGTCCTCTTATTAGTTGAAATAGTTTTAAGGTGTCTTTTTTTAATTAGACAATGGTCTTGTTTTAGTGAAGATAAAAAATCTTACCTCGCTGACAGTTTCGGCTGTCACTTGAGCCTTCGTCTGAGCTATCACTGCTTCCTTGTGGCGTGTCTAAAAAACAGCTTACCAGGTTGGGAAACCTTCAAAATAATTCTCCTTGACCCGGTCAAGGCTGCGAGGCAGCCCCCTGCCACATCCCTTGAAACACAACACTAAGATACAGTATGCCAGTCAGTCAACAGCGTGACGAGACACAAGGGAAGGTGCTGGGTGAGGCTACGATGATGTGCAGCCAATCAGCTTTCGGGATAAATCCACTCTCATTGGTCGATGTCCCACCGGGAACCAATCACGCGCCTTAAATGAGTGCCATTAGCATGTATAGTACAGTACAGTACAGGCATGTACAGAGCCTCTGAGTCGTTCGGCATGCAGGGAAACCTTCTCTTTCACGTATCAACATGAAAGAATACAGCAAATACAGCCATATTGCTTTCCGCAATATGGCTGTATTTGCTTTTTCATGTTTATTTATATATATATATATATTTTTTTTTTTTTTTAATATTAAAACTCATTCAGTACCAGCCAAGTCTGAAAAAACGTTTAAAAATGTCTTTGGGAGTGAATGAGTTCATACAGTATTTTGGAAAAACCAGTGAAGCGCTGAAGCCTCAAACATGAAGCGCAGAGTGGCGAGGGATTACTCTAATTCATTAATCGTAATCATAAATATATATCTGAACCATTTACCTCCACAATAATCAACTGGAAAAACAAGATTAATTCCTTACTTTATTCCTGGGGTTGGTTTGCACACTTGGAAGGGCCCCAAAGAAGTATATAACCATGAAAAATCATAGGTTGGGACCATTGAAAACATGTACAAGTATTCACCCCTGTCGAAACACTAACACGCACTTCTGTGACTCATTAATAAGATGAGTGACACACTTCCTACCCCCAGTGGGATCTCCGACACAAAGCAGTCCTTCAGGGGGAAATGATATCACTAGATCAAGCATGTTGAGAAGTGTCAAGACTGATGTCAGGCCCTTCCCTACATGCTGGATCAACGTTTACAGTATTTATTGTTCTTGGGAGTCTTTTTTCCCCATTGATGTCTTTGAAACTCAATGTGCACAAATTTAGAACAAATTATTTGATAAATAGGGCCGCCACACAAACTAGTGCCGACAGCACATCCTTTTCCACAAATTCTTCATATACTGGGACATTGTTGCGTCCTACATTTTTGGGAAACGCAAAGTGTGGATTGTGCGAAATACCTACAGGGAGAGTATGCGCAAACTATACTTTGCTGAGGCAGACAGACACCACAACTATCGGGCGAGGCCAAAACGGATTCATGTGCCAGTGTCGGATGATAAACGTTACAGACTTGCCTCAACTTCCTGTACCACCATGATACAAAAGAATATGTTTCCTCCCAGCTGTACAGTTTAGTTTGGTTTACGACCATGCAGTTTCTAACCATAATCTAGGTTGGTTTTCCACTGTAGAATCTGTACGCCACATGACCATATTTGCCTCACCAACATAAATAGCTGCACATGTTCCCAGTCAGTGAGTACTGTACAACATTGAGACATGGTACAGTGCTGCTTATTAAAAGTAGTAAGAAGCATCAAACAAGAAACATGGTTTGCGTCCTCTCATTGTCATTTTGTATTCTTCTCCTTCCATTTATGTTCTCAGTTTGAATCTTTGAAGCACTGTTCAGTGGAGAACGATGTGTCTAGTTTCGCATTACCGCTGTCTTGCTGCTCAGCTGTCCTGGGTCCCATTGCCCGCTCAGATTGAACACACACACACACACACACACACACACACACACACACACACACACACACACACACACAAACATTCATTTTTAACATCTTAACAGATTTTTTGAATTTGAAATACACCAGATGTGGCAAGAAAAAAAAAAAACATCAAGGGCGACCATACTGAAGAAGAAGAATAGGAAGACGAAAAAGGAAGAAGAAGAAAACGGAAAAAAGAAGCAGCCAGATAGCTGTTAGCTTATTTGTCAACTGTCCTGAGGTTGCAAATGTTACTTCTTGGTGAATGGCTTGGTGGACCCAACCTACCAGTTGCTCCTCAATTTTTTTTTAGCAAATTGTATCATGGAAAAAGCACAATCTTTAGTTCACTTTATAAATGGCTATCATTCTGTTTCATTTTAATTGCATTGAGGCCCTGGCTCTTTCTTTCACACTCAAATACTGAACAGGTTTAGCCAATGAGGATGGGCAACTAATTTTCAAAAGGGGTCTCAGGAGACAATGGGACAGTTGATGAGTGCCACCTCAGTATGCTAACCTCTATACATACCTGTCAATCTCGGCTAATACCTGCCCTTATAAATGATTACGATTCCCCTTACAAAGCAACAAAAACCCGCACAACGGCTTACCGTCCATGCACACATCATGCTTTATCAATCCGACCGTACGCAGCGATGTGAAAAAATATACGATTGAGGATTACTTTTGCTGGTTTGCCGTGACAATAGTAGCGATCGACGACGGCATTGTCGTTGGCTTCCAGCAGGTGGGACGATCTGGATATGAGCCAAAATGGTCTTTGTGAGATCGGTTCACAATTGTTTTTTTTTTGTTTTTGTTTTTTTTTCCCCGTATAAAAGTTGTAATACGCCGTACATGATTTGAAATGATAAAAAAAAAACTTATAAAATACGGGGAAAACGTACAAGTTGACAGGTATGTCTATACTGTACTATATGTTCCACATTAACTGAAGGCTTGGATATTTATATACAGTAAAGCATGAAATTGTCTTCTTTTCATTAGTTCACAGTTGTGTCACTGTGTTTTATTTCATTATCATTAGGAAATACAAATTTTAAATACAATTATAAGCAATCAACAAAATCAGCGGTCACCCCGTACAGGTCCACAGGCCATTTTGTACCGGGCTCCAGAGATAGATTTATAAATGGAGCATATTGACTCTGATTGGATATATCAACCCAGTATGTTCAGACACATGCAATTGACACCTGAAATGAGGAATGGAACAGAATGGAGCTATACCGCTTGATGGAAACATTTTGACTGAGGTTTCCCATGGTATATTTTACGGATTGTCATGAAATGCAGCTCTTCATCTAGCGCCACGATCAAGTCAAGTTTCTCATGTCGAGTGACAAAACAGCCTGTTGATTAGTCTCCAAATAGTTGAAGGACCGGCCATACCTCTCCTTACTTCACTTGCCTCTTGCTTCCTGCGTCTGCCAAATGGACTCTAATTCTCTTGGTTCTTTGCTGACAGAAGCCTCTTTTATTGCATTCAGTAAGCAGCAGTAACACGAGGACCCTTTCTTTCTCTATTGTATTTAACACCGTGTCTCAGTTGCCCTCGCTCGCCGTTCATTCCCACTGCGGTCATGGGCCACTGGCAGCCACAGACCTCAGTCAACCTCAGTCTCTCGTGACCATTTTGGCTGCCTGTCAGTGAGAGATCATTACATGCTGCAACCACATACGTCTTCTGCACTTCGTCCGAGTAATGGCGTTCCACCGGCCATGCATTTGGGCCCATATGAAGAGAATGTCAGTGAATTTTATGTGCAGGATTATACTCGTAATCCCCAAATTTACTGCAAGTTCATTCATCACATAGTTGAAGACAAGTTTGATCCTTTCAAAAAGTCACATCCTGCATGTGTCATAGATGAGCTTTTAAGCAAGCAACAGGGAGCTGTGATGAAATGTCTGGGGTGACGGTGCCATTTGGATCTGAAGCAAATCTCGGAAGTGCATCTTTAAAGGAGACAAGCAGTACGTTGAGGCGCACCCCACAATCAGGATGTTAGATCACTGCCGTGACCTCACACATTTGGCAGCTCATCTCCTCTTCACTCAACACCCATCGCAACCAAACCCTGAAATCTTAAATGTCATCAGGGATGCGCCCCTTCCCCTCAAACGCCATCTTTTTTATGTCATCCCGTCCCCATCCCCCACCACCCTTGCCAAAAGAGAGATTTAATTTTCATGTCCTCCTAACTCACAAAACGTGACTGAAAACCATCACTCAGTCTCTTTCCAAAATATTGGACCCTCAATGGAGATAGTCGCCCTTGATTTAAGAAGTACAAAAAGAGAAAACTGCAGAGCAATTACACCTAAAAACAATTCGCTGAAATAGTATTGTAACTTATATATGCGGTTGTTTACTTTTTAAATATATATATATAAACTTATTAAATACGATAACCAATAGTTTGCACCTGAAAAAAACATCAAATATCAGTGCCTAAATATCATGCTTTGTATGAAAAAGCAACTCGTGCAAAGCGATGTGTATTTATACAATTGATGATTGCTTGAGGTCAAATGCAAGATCTTGCAGATCATAACTTTTTAATCATCAGTTTTCTGCCTATAGTCTGCTTTTCAGTTCGATATGTAATTCCATTTTGATTATTTTATGATCCTTGTTTAAGTTGGTCATTTCTTACTCCATATGCATCTGCAATGGATTTGTGATTCAGACCACACAAATCTAGAAAGTTTTTATTAAATGAGTGATACTTCTTTTCTTACATCCTTTTTTAATTACGATTTTAGAAAGCCTAATAAATGTGTCGTCAAACCTGCGTGGCTTATTTCATAAATCTAGCATTGTGTCTGCACTTTCCCTGGCGCCACCCAGGTGTCCATATGGATGTGAGTCAGCGCAGTGCTACAAGAAAAACACGGCTGCTAACAGAGGGCTTCCCTCAATAAATAATGGGGTTGGAAAAAAATGTTATTGAACAATGAATCAGTGTCCTCAATTTGCTATTCAGGGTTTTGTGGTTAGTCTAGTCTTTCTTTTTGTATTGATCTGGATCATAGATCGAGCATGACGTTTTCCCGATGTCCTTGTATGAAGGGAAAGGCTTTCACTAGCTACATTAACCACGTACTTTATAACAACTTATACCAACCGCATTTGATGTTCTTTGCATGGGATGCTGTGCAGGTTTGGAGAAATGCAAATTCGAATTGATTCATGCACATGGATCATTTTCAGACTTGCACATAATATTGATTTTGAACTCGTTGCGTCTTCCATTTGTCTTTTAAACGTCAGTGGACTGGACAGCATTCTTTAAAGTAGCAGAAGAAATTTATTTAAATTATACGTTGCCGTGGAAAAGTATTTGCCCTCTGCTCACACTGATTATTTTGCATAGTTTCCCCCACTTAAATGTTAAGATCGTCAAACACATGTAAATATCAGACAAAATAATCCAAGTAAACATAAAATGCAGTTTTTAAAGGATGGTTTTACTGAGGGAAAAAAAAAAATTCAAAGCTAACTCATCCTGTGTGGAAAAAGCACCCTTTGAATTAACAGTTGCTAATCACATTTTCTGAAAAGCTGAGTTCATTTTTACTGACCACATTCAAGCCTGATTACCTTCAGATCTGTTTAATCAGTTAATCACTTAAATGGAACCTGTCTGGCAAAATAAAGTCAGCCAAACTATCGAAAAAAAAACTACAACAAAAGGCCACGATCCAAAGAAATTCCAAAACAGATGAGGAAAAAAGTAATTGACATCTATCAGTGAGAAAACGTGTAACAGTGGCGAACCTTCCCAGGAATGGCTGCCCTACAGAATTTACCTCAAGAGCACAGTAACAACTCATTCAGGAGCTCACAAAGAACCCAAGACAACATCGAAAGAACTGCAATAAGGAAGAGACTGGGCAAAAATTACGTCCATGGCAGAATTCAAAGGCGAAAACCACTGCTTGCGCAAAAAGGCTCATTTAAAATAAAAATAATTGGAATGATTCCCAAGACTTTTAGGTGAATATTCTATGGACGGATGAGACTATAGTTTAACTTTTTGGAAGGCGTGTGTCTCGTTCCATCTGGCGTAAATGTAACACAGCATTTCAGAAAAAGGTCATCATAGAAACAGTCATACATGGTGGTGTTACTGTGATGGTCTGGTTTCTTGCTTCTTCAGGACCTGGACGACTTGCTGTGATTGAACCATGAATTCTGCTTCGTACCAGAAGCAGCAGTTACTGCTGAGGGTGGCCCAAGCAGTTATTTGTCGGCGTGTAACGATACATCGTTTTAATCGATGTGTCTGCACCGCGATCCAACTACATGGATCGCGCTGGACTAGTTTACATCGATATTAGCCACGCAGTGACACAATATCATTTTTATGAGTTCTGTAATTGATCGGTTGAATCGGCATAGTTAACAAAATAATTTTATACTCCAAATTCCCTATGCCCTTTTATTTTTGAAAATGCTGAGTGAAATCTCACATGAGCATGACAATTTGTCCAACGCATCTTGACCAGCCCCCATGCAATACAAACAGCATCAAACTGGAATCAGCGACGGTTGCCGTGCAGGTTAATTTAATGTGAAAATATCAAAGTTTAATACGTACTTGTGTTTTCTTGCCGCAAACATGATTTCGTTGTAGAGGAGTTTCACTGTATATATATATATATATAGATATATAGATATATAGATATATAGATATATATATAATATAAATTGTTCCTCAAAACAGAATGTTGGATATTTTTCAGATATATGAAGCACTTTATCAAAAGGGTTTGTTTACATTGATGCATTAATGCATAAAAAGAGCCAGCTTATTCTAATAATAAGGTAATAAGGTAGTGTATAAAACAAGAATTGGATTTTCCTGTTGCACTTTAACTATGTAAGAATATAAAGAGAACTAGCTTTATATTATATCACTGTTGTTGTTTATTTACATTTTGGAATCTGCAAAGCTGAACTGGTTTTAAAATAAGAGCCAATGGAAGAAAATTTGTGGTTGGCATTACCCTTAAAAAGTTTAGCTTTATTTACAGAAAAGCCATTGATAGTGTATCATTATATTGTATCGAAAATGCATTTACCATATCGAAGTGTATTATAAAAAAAAAAAAGCGATATTGCCTTGTGTCGAATTGTTAAGCCTTATTTCGATATATATTGTATCGTTCAAAAAAATCATTACATCCCTAGTTATTTGGTTTAGGAGAGGAGTGAACAATGAATACTGTAGTTTGTTTTCTTTAACAAAAAAAATAACCATTTAAAAACTGCATTTTATGCTCAATGAGGTATCCTTTTCTGATATTTACGTAATTTGTGTAACCTTGAAGGGGGGAAAAATATGCAAAAATGTATAAATTTGAGAAGAGGAAAAAAAGACGTTTTTATGGCACTATACATAACGTTTAAGCTACAGCAATGAAAAAAAACAAATGGAATCCCCAAAACATGATTAAAACAAAGTCAGAGTCAGGCAAGGTTTTCATGAAAATGCTGGGGGAAAAAATGTAACAGGAAGCAGACAAGACAGGACGGTTACTAAAGTGGTTTGCACATCTGCATTACAGTTCTGAAGTTCTGGGTTTGAATCGAGGCTACGTCCTTCCTGTGTGGATTTTGCTTGTCCTCTGGATTAGTCCTTTCAACATTCCCAAAATATTAGGTACATTTGAAGATGCTGAATTGTCCATGGCTTTAATGTGACTGTTTGTCTATGTCTCCTGCAATTGGCTGGTGAAGAGTCCTCACCTCTCGTTGAAGGTCAACTGGAATAGGTTCCAGCTCACCTACGACTCTCATGAGGACAAGAACAATAGAAAATGCATAGTTGGAGGAACCAGAGTTGGATCAACTTTTGTACACAGCTGCTTTGTTTGAAGCTGGTTGGCTTGGCTGCACTTACATTTTCCTGGTCGTGCTCCGGCTGCACTGTGGTGAATGGTATGCGTGAGCATATTATTTGTGTGTCTGAGGCAAAAATGTTACAGAGAACGTACGTCTACTATCTTCAATGACACACAATAAAACTGACCTCCGAGCTGCCCGGACATAACTCACTATTAAATATCGTGCGCGTTTTTCCATTTTCCACTTCCAACAGTACAGTCCAAGCCATCAAAACTCGAAAATACTTTTCCGCATGATTCCCCTTCCCACTATACCCTGTCAGTGATGATTTGCACCTACACAGCGGAAACGGGTTGCTGAAGGAAAATATCTGAAGATGTACCTAGCTCCGTGGTGAAGGGCCTACTGGCCATGGCAGTATTCTAAGCGCATGATGAAAGTGTGGGGTGAAAGAAAACACTTTAAACAAAATGTAAAAGTAATGTTTTTACGTTGTTGTTAGTTTAGTTTGTTTTGGTTCTACATGTCTGAAACGTCCATTTAAATGTGTCTGGATGCGGGGGGGACACAAAGAGAGCTGACCTTGACCCCTCAGTCACTTAACACTCCTCAGAGAGAGGGAACCTCATGACCCCATGCTCGCTCCATGATGCCCTCATAACTTAGCGTGGCTGTGTGTGTGCGCGTATGTCAGTGTGCATGCATGCATGTCCACACTTGCATCTCGAAAGCATTTGATTGCTCTTTTTTTCCATTTGGGGGGAAATTTGTGTAATTTGCACAGGACTTGAAAATTTTCCGTAACTTTCACCAGTATCAAAGCAGACATCAATTAACAAAGAAGCGTGAACGCAAGTAGCAATTTGTATTCAGTACACAGTGGACACTGCTTTCATTCACTTAAAAGGCCTGCAATTAATTACAATGTTTATTTTCATTGCTTGTGTTTCCGAGAGGGTTTACTCATAATCGTAAGTCTGGAGACTGATATTTTCTTTAAAAATGCAATAAAACGGAACTTATTTTGGTGAAGGGAGATTTATTGCAGAACTGGAGAACAGCAATAGGTTTAAATAGGTGTGGGTCCATGGGGTTGTTCTTCAGTCAGCCAATAGCTACAATATGGCAGACTGTAGTGTGTGTGTGTGTGTGTGTGTGTGTGTGTGTGTGTGTGTGTGTGTGTGTGTGTGTGTGTGTGTGTGTGTGTGTGTGTGTGTGGGCTAAGGCCATACACAACATCAGCACGCACTATCCTCATATATTGCCTGGTCTTAAGGTCCCATATGGCACAACTTAGAGCACATGACACAGTGATCTCACACCAAGTGAATATTTAGCATGTGGCTTTTTGTGTGGCGTGTCCTTGCACAGCTCTATTTATGAGAACCAATTTCAGTCTCAAAGCATCATGGTGTTGCTTTTCTCAGTCGTGTTTGGTTCAAAACAAAATATGGGGGAGGGGATATTGAATGTAAAGTGAATATTAAGTGTACAGTTAGCCGTGAAAGCATCATCTCGACTTCTCAACCCCCCCCCCCCCCCAATATCTCCTTGGGGCATACGTTTCAGATTATGGCTCCTAAGGATATCTCTGAAATAAGTCCAAACACTCAAAGATTAATTCGTCGTGTAGTTTACACGGTGAAGTGAGATGTGTGTGTGTGAGAGCTGGGTCTTTTGACTTGAATGGAACTCAAGCCCAGCAGCCAGACACAATCTTTGGCTGCTTTTGGGTTTGTTTTTTTTTTCCATTCACAGGGGGACCTCTAGTGGCTCAAATGTGTCATGCAAAATGGTGGCAGAGGTCATCTCATTTTTCCAGATTGACAAAGATTCCAGTTTGTGTCATCGTTGCAAAAGTGAACCTGACGTATTTTATCTTTATCTGTTTGTATTTTTCAGGGAAGATTTTGATGAGGAGGGGTTCTGCCAGCCGTACAGAGGCATCGCCTGCGCCCGCTTCATCGGCAACCGCAGCATCTTTGTCGACTCGTTGCAGATGCAGGGTGAAATAGAGACCCAGATAACTGGTGAGAAACACATTTTTCTTAATATAAGTAGTGCACTCTCTCTTCTGAATAGGGTTGCAAATTGGGGAGGCGTTTTTTTTTTTCTCCACAAAAATGACCAATATTTCACTTTGCTCTGGATACTGTTGTCAGATAACGTGTTCTACGTTAAACATTTTTTTGTATTTGTGTTAAATTCTCTCAATTCCCATATATTCCTCTTAATTCACATGGAAGCATTTCTAGTTGCCAGTCAATTTCTTGTCCTAAATGTCTAGTTGATGAACATATTGCATCACAGTACAGGTCTATAAGCAAAGCCTTCATTCACAACTTCCTGTTCAATTCAAATCTTTACAAAAAATGTCTAACTTACTCCTAGAAACTTATTTCAGGGGCTTAAATAGAATGAAACTGCGTGTTCCATCCTCTCAATTATTTTACCGTTCAAATGCAGACCAGGCTGTGGGGTTCAAAGTGGGGAGGCGTTTTTTTTTTTTCTCCACAAAAACGACCAATATTTCACTTTGCTCTGGATACTGTTGTCAGATAACCTGTATTACATTAAACATTATTTTGTATTTGTGTTAAATTCTCTCAATTC
This sequence comes from Hippocampus comes, assembly GCF_001891065.2. Classification (NCBI taxonomy): domain Eukaryota; kingdom Metazoa; phylum Chordata; class Actinopteri; order Syngnathiformes; family Syngnathidae; genus Hippocampus; species Hippocampus comes. The sequence goes on along the minus strand of NW_017805467.1, from coordinate 4,968,437 downwards.
CCATATATTCCTCTTAATTCACATGGAAGCATTTCTAGTTGCCAGTCAATTTCTTGTCCTAAATGTCTAGTTGATGAACATATTGCATCACAGTACAGGTCTATAAGCAAAGCCTTCATTCACAACTTCCTGTTCAATTCAAATCTTTACAAAAAATGTCTAACTTACTCCTAGAAACTTATTTCAGGGGCTTAAATAGAATGAAACTGCGTGTTCCATCCTCTCAATTATTTTACCGTTCAAATGCAGACCAGGCTGTGGGGTTCGGTAATGCATATGTTATTGATTCGACTAATGATGTCACCCAAAAATCTGGGAAGCGGGGACCACTGACAGAGCACATTTACGATGCCACTTAAGTAAGAGGTGTGAAGTAGGACTGAGAATTGTAGCTTTTAAGATGGCCAAAACACTTTGCAGCTTTACTTTTCAAGATGTCTTCAGTCATCTCAAAAATCACAATTTGAAGAACGTGTGCTTGTGGTTTGGAAAATAGCCAATTTTCCGCATTCACCTTTAATTGCCTGTCCGCTCCCCCACAAAGAGCTGCTTTAGCGATAATCCCCGCCACAAAGAAGCATATGTTTGCAATAACTGCACAGTCTATGAATCATGCTCTCATGCATTTAAAACTGCAGGTTTTTATTGTCAGTTGATCACTTTGATCCTTTAGGCATGTGCACAGTGAACTATATGAGTATGGCATTTGTTTCCTTATGTGTAAATTACTCATGTTATTGACTGGAAAACAATTTAAATGAAGGCATAAAAAAATCAATAAAGAACTTGACGATGTTTTACGGTATCTGTTGTCTGGAACTGACTTTGCCCGTTTTGTTCCCCAGCGGCCTTCACCATGATCGGCACGTCCAACCATCTCTCCGATCGCTGCTCTCAGTTTGCCATCCCATCTCTCTGTCACTTCGCCTTCCCGACCTGTGACCGCAGCTCGGGCGCCGACAAACCACGGGACCTGTGCAAGGATGAGTGTGAGATCCTGGAGAATGACTTGTGCAAGACCGAGTACATCATCGCCCGCTCGAACCCGATCATCCTGAAAAGGCTGAAGCTGCCTAACTGTGAGGATCTGGCAGCCTCAGACAGTCTGGAGGCAGCCAACTGTCTGAGGATCGGCATCCCCATGGCGGAGCCGATTAACAAAAGTAAGGCCCCTCTGATTCCTTATTGTACACAATCTAATACCCAACCTAATGAGAATGGGTTTTTAACTGCCACTTTCAAATAAAGTAGGTGTCCAACTCAACAGTGGTATATGGTTGGAGTTACAGCAGTGTAGAAATGCACTGGTTCATAATTGAGTGGTGCGGCTCATATTTTGGGACCTTATTTAGTGAAAATAGAAGTCAAGAATTTTTATTAGAGCTCTTGCAGTGTGGATGGGCAAGTGTGCCTAAAGCTGTGGCCAGTAATTGTATTTTTTTGATGTTGCCATTGTAAACCAAACAAAAAGAATCAACCTCGCTGATTCATAACAGAATCGACCTTAGTGGGATGTCGTGATTTGCCCACTCATCTTTGCGTGGATGCCCAATCCTGCCTGTAGCATTTTTTTAATAATTATTGACAATCCACTTTCTGATAGCGATAATATTTCAAATGTATATCACAAATCTTGGTGGCCAAGTGGTTAGCACTGCTTACAGTTCTGAGGTTGGGGGTTTGAATCCAGCCTCTAGCTATGTGTGGAATTTGTTCTGTTTGTTCTCGTATGTGGGTTCCAAAAACTTGCATTTAGGTAAAGAGAAGAAAAACAATTATCCATAGGTGTAATGCGAGTGTTGATGGATGTTGGTTTTTGTTTCCTGCGACTGGCTGGTGACCAATGCAGGAAGAACCCCGCCTTTTGCACAAAGTTAGCTGATCTCCAGCCCACCTGCGATCCTATTCAAGGCAAGCGGTGTTGAGCGTGAATGTATGGATAAATGACAAATCTCAATTGACTTTCAGCTGTTTTAAAGGAAAACTTCAGACATCTTGTCAACAATTGTACTTTGCGTAGGCCTATACATTTTTACAGGAACCCCAAAACATGTAATGCCGTCTTCTGTGCTGTTTGTCAGATCACAAGTGTTACAACAGCAGCGGATCAGAATACCGCGGCACCATCAGTATGACCAAGTCCGGCCGTCAGTGTCAACCGTGGAATTCCCAGTATCCACATAGCCACAACTTCCTGGCTGCACGCTACCCGGAACTCAACGGGGGTCATTCGTACTGCCGCAATCCGGGAAACAAACATGAGGCCCCCTGGTGCTTCACGCTGGATGAAGGGGTCCGCATGGAGCTCTGCGACATTCCCATCTGTGGTGCGACAGTGTTTACATTCACATTTCAGACATGAATTGAATACAATCAGCACGTTGTGTGATGGCATTCCTCATTTCCTGTAGACCATAAGGAGAAGTCTGGTGGTGGCAACATGGAGATCTTGTACATTCTGGTCCCAAGTGTGGCCATCCCGCTGGCCATCGCCTTGCTCTTCTTCTTCATTTGCGTGTGCCGCAACAACCAGAAGTCCGCCAGGCCACCTGCCCCTCGCCAGCCCAAACCGGTCCGTGGGCAAAATGTCGAGATGTCCATGCTCACAACAGCATACAAGCCAAAGGTACGTCACATGTTGAAATTAAACAGTGTGCCCCACTCAGTCCGTCTGAGATACCTTGAAGATTTGCCTGGATTTTTCTCATCCTAATGTAATTTCATCTCTTTTTGGCCAATATCTTTCTGGAAAAAAATCGGAATATTTATTGGAAATGTAGTCTGACAGAAGGAGGTTTAGGAGTGGTCAGAAAAGGAAGGCGAAACCAATACAAGGCTTAGAACAAGGCAATATAAAACCGAATACGATGTCATACACAGTAGGAGTTGGATTTTGTCTGTTATGTTTGGCGGGACGGTAGCGCTGCGTCCTGTGAGGAAAGGACACAAGGAGTAGAAATTGGTACTGGACGGGTATGTGATGCGAGTAACTAACTATTCAGTGCCAAAACACCTGTAAAGAATTTGAATGCAAAATCCAGGAAGTTAAAATAATCACAAGCAATAATGAGATAGTGGACACACCAGATGATTTGTCTCCAGGGAGACTGTGTGTCTCTCAAATTTATCGAATTCCCTCCAAGCAATTGAGTTTTTTTCCATGAATGTTATGAAAATATCACATGAATCAAGTTATCATTTTCAGAGGAGAAAAAAATTAGGACAGAGAAGATGGGAACAATGACTTGTATTGAAATTGCCTCTTTTGTTGTATTTGTTCCATCATCAGGCCTAAGTAAATTAAATTCTCAGACAAAAATATAACAGCTATTCATATAAGACATATCCCTACAGAAAAAAAGAATCACTTTTAGAATTGTGACTTTATTCTTCAAAGATGACAACTTTTTTCGGTGAAAATGTTTTTCCCCCCCTTTCTTTTTCTATTTGATATTGCAACTTTATTCTCATAACATAGACTTCTCATAACAGTCAACTTCTTATATTTCTATATTTTTTTTACATCGTTTTTTTTCCCTCTTTGGTCTACTCCTTGTTATTGCTTTAACAGTTCTGTTTTTATTAGGTTTATTTGGTTGTCGTGTGACATGGTGTATTGAATTTTTTATCAAGTCAAGTATCAAGTACAACTTTATTTTCAAATGTGCTGCATGTGTAACAAGACCAGTTGCGCTATACATGAACACAGATTCACTCATACTCACACACATTCTAGTCAAGTAAAATCATGTTTATTTATATAGCCCTAAATCACAGAAAAAGTCTCAAAGGGCTTCACATGCCTACAGTGGACAAGTATTAACGACATCCTCTGATCTTGACCAGGAGGGCAAGGAAAAACATAAGGGGAAAAATGAACAACATTGAGAAGGGTTTTGCAGATGGGGAAATCACATTTCCGGCCAGCGTGACCAGTGTTCAATGGCTGCTGAGTGGGCAACATTTAAGACAATATGATGGTATACAGTGTTAGTTAGAATAATGTCCTACTCAAAACCCAGCCCGTTTGGTCAATGAAAAAAATCTCCATAACAGTGCCTCCAAGTAAGTGGTCCATCTCAGATCTTGTCCAGATCAGTCGGAGCAGAATCTGTACAGCCACATCCAATTGTGTCGTCGTCGCCAAGCCTCCTCTCCAAACCGGAAAGGATGGCAGGGGAGGCCTCCCAACAGCCCAACATGTAGGTCAACTAAATTTTCAGCCAGAGACTGATACACCCACGCTTCAAGAAGGAGAGGCACCGCCGCTCGTTCCTACCGACTGCTGTCAGGCTATTGAATAGACCGGGGGTCGGCAACACGCGGCTCCATAGCCGCATGCGGCTCTTTAGCGACATCTAGTGGCTCCCTGGAGCTTTATAAAAAATGTTTGAAAATGGAAAAAGATTTTGATAGTAGGCTAATATAGCTCAAACAGATATAGATACATTTGCAGCTCCGAAAAAGGAGAGCTGTGGTGTTGGTTTTTTAAAACGTACACTTTATTTATGCTTTTAACAGTCTCGACAAACACAGACACATCTGCCTCCGACTCCGTGCCTTGTCTCTTCTTGTTCGACTCGAGAGGCGTTCAAAGACAGCCTCAGAAAAACGGAAATTAATGATCACTTCACTGACACTAAGAAAAGCGAAAATAATGCACCAAAACAAAAAAAACCAAGCGAGGAAATTACAAAATAAATTTTATGCGGGAGTTTGTGAACACACAACAAAGGAATGAATAACAAACAATTCTGAGACAGTCCAGTCTCCGACATACATACAGCATGTGTTTCCTTCATTGTAAGTTTTATAGAAGGCTTTTATTTTTTTGCAGCTCCAGACATATTTGTTTTTTGTTTTTTTTGTCCTATATGACTCGTTCAACATTTTGGGTTGCCGACCCCTGGAATAGACAGACCTAAAAACCTGGACTCACCCCCACTCCCCCATTTTTAAGATGCTTATATCTATATATTATCATTTATATTTATTTATATACATGTTGGTTTTCTGCTTCTCCCTTTCATAATTTTGCTGCTATAAAATGGGAATTTCTCCATTGAGAGACAAATGAAGGTTTTCTTAACTCATCTTATCTTTAAATGCAAGAGTGTACAAATAGGTCTTAAAGATAGAATGGGACAGATCTTAGCGGCAATGTAGCAGTCGAAAAACGCAGTTCTAGTAATATTATCGGGGTTAAGAAGCAAAAAATTGAAAGACATACATTTTTTTATTTCAGTAAAAGCGCGCCTGCAGATTACTGCAATTGCACGGATGTGTTATTTCCAGGAGCATAGAGGGTGTCATCAGCATCCGGGCCTGTTCACCCGTTATATTTACATATAATATCATATGGGATACAAGTCCGGGCCTGTTCACCGCCAGCTGGGTCGCCCGGGTGAGGGTGTCTGATATAAGACCCGAAACACCCTATGACCCCCGGAACATCAATGATGATGTTGCACCACTAGGTGTATTCAAATTCGACGGGTATGCCTGAATTCTCAATAACGGAAGCATGTACAGTAGATAATGAACAATAGAGGGTCAAGTACAAATCCCTGCGGCACTCCACATGCAACATTACAAAGCTCAGAAGTCACGTTGCCATGAATTACATTGTGCGCCCTCTCTGAGAGGGAAGAACTAATCCAAAAAAAGTGCTAAACCTGAAATACCAACAGGTATCGAGGCGTTTTAGTAATATGTTGTGATCGACATTGTCAAAGGGCGTGCTAAAGTCCAGTAATAGTATTGATGAGCTGTCACAGTCCAAAGCTAGGAGAAGATTATTAGTCACTTTAGCAAGGACCATCTCAGTGGAGTGGTCGGACCTAAATCCTGAATGAAGAGGTTCCAATCAATTGATTGCTATGTAATCATTAAGCTGTTGCGCTATGACTTTTTCAAGAATTTTCGCAATAAACAGGAGACTTGAAACCTGATAACTGATACTCTCTCGGTCGGGGTTTGATTTCAAGAATTTTCGCAATAAACAGGAGACTTGAAACCGGTCTATAATAACTGATACTCTCTCGGTCGGGGTTTGATCGCTTAAGTAGGGGTCGAATAACATCGGTCTTAAAAGCTGCTGATCCAGTGCCAGTGGAGTGTAATACATCAATAATTTTTAAGATGGAAGGTCCTAAAATCATAAACAATTCTTTAACAAGTTTGCCAGGAAGCGGCTCCAGCACATAAGCTGTCTGTTTTGCCATACTACTACTTTTTACACTTGCAACCCTTTTTGGGCTAGCCTGTGGTGACTCTAAATGAAGTCTTGTGTTTTGCCTTTTGAAGTCATGAGAGCAGACGGCAAGACAGAGTCATAATACAGCACCTCCCCGCCGTGTGCCTTTCGTCCAATAGCTTGCTGACTGCTGCGGTCATGCATCGTCGTGGAGATCTTCATATCTTTTTCATTAAAGCCCAGCAGGTCCTGGAATGTTTGACTACACTTCTTTTTGTTGCTCCCAAACTCCCCCTTATGTCACAGCCAACTACTGCTCCAGCGGTAGTAGAATGTAGTTTTCTCAAGGCTGCATGTCTCTCCGTTTTTGACCACATCACTTTGGTAGTGGTGGAGGGGAATTAATGAGATGGACTGTTGGCCTGTGTTCAAGGTGGAATGCAAAATATTCCTGTCACTGTTTCTGGAGACAACCATGGAATATGGCTGAGGTGTCAGGTGTGATGAATATCTTTTATTTACTTTGTCGTGAGGGGAGAGAGACAGGCCAAATGTTGCTGGCCTCCTTGCTGTGTTTGAATGACCTTGTGTCAGGTTTAAAAAGATCAAAAGGTATGTATGAATGGAATTGTCTTGCAGAAATTGCAGGGTCCACATGTGGGAAAACGCGATCTTCCAAAACGGTTGGAAAAGATGACTCTCATCTTATTTACATATATAATTAAGCGTTAAGCTCCAAATGGTTCGTAAACTTTGTCAAAGTCGAATTTTATTTGTTGAATAAGTATTTTTTTGTTGGAAAGTGTCTTAGAGAGCTTCATGGCGGGGATTGCCGTTTTTAACATTATAATACATTTCTAATTACACTGGTCAACACAATATTTGAATCAGAGATGTCTTTATTTGTTCCAAAATGTACTTTTGATGCTGATTTAAAAAAATGTCTTTACTTTTTTTCCAAGCACATGAGGTTTATGAGATATTTTCATGTTTTTGTTTTAAAGAATGACCCATAGTAGTTTGTGCAATACATATTTTACCAGCATTATAATCTGTAGCGTTGACGTTTCAGAATAAAATTCCACCTGTTGCGGAACCTAACCCTTATTTTATAAATCTTACTTAATGTATTCCTATATCACTTGTTATATTATAATTATTATGGAAACCTGATGTACTACAGATTTGCAATTAGCGCCAAACAAATATATATATATATATATAATAATCTAGAAAAGTTTCTAGATTATTATTATTATCTCAGACTAAAAAAATGTAGTCAAAATTTGCTGACCAGTATTAGGACTATTGATTAGATTTATTCATAATGTAATCTTTTTGCACCATTCTCCTGATTACATCGAGCCTAATCTATGACATTCTAAGGTGCTATTTTCGGTATGCCTCAATTGTCAAAAACGGAATAATTGTGTACACAAATGAACATGGATGAAATGAATGATGAAAATAATGATCTCTTTTGTGTACCCGGTAATATTAAGCAAAAATATATCTATCCACCAAATTTAAAAAATAGGGAAGCCGTTTAAGTAACAATACTTGACTCTAAAAAAAATGTGACGAAATAGATGTTAAGATTTCACAGCATTATGCGATTTCCTTAAAACCAGCAAAGTATTTGGTCTCCCGTTTCTCCCTGCGACTGCTTGGCTTCTGTGCAGGATCACACTGGGGTCAACGCCTGTGACAAACCACTTAGACACACATACACAACACTTACACACAAAACGTGGCGGTGTAAGGAGGATCTGAGGCTTTGGGTGGGGCGGGAAGAAGGGGTGAAACAAACTTTTAACTAAAAACATGTGTGTCACATCATGCACACACCCAGCCCCCCCCACCCCCAACCCCTCCCGTCAGAGCTCATGCAGGGCGGCCAAGATGTGTCAATGCACGACTGGAGTGCATCTTCAGTCTTTCGGTCAATTTGAAATCGTGTGATAGCATTCTTTTAAATTTGCAGAGAAAAAAAACACCCACTGGACGGCTATCGTGGTTACATGCATAATGTGATGTTTGATTACTTTCAAGTATCTTTAGCCGTCATAAAATTTGATGACTGGAAATATGGCCTTGGTACAGCAGCTACTCGGTGAAACCGAACGTACTCCAGAGTTAAGCATATGTTCAAGGTTGGAAATGCAATTTTGAACGGTTAACTCTGACATCTCTCTTTGCTCGGCTGCATTTGTGTGGTCTCTCTGTGCTGCGAAACAGAAGATATGCACAACTGAAAATTGAGATACATACATCTGGAATACATTTTTTGAATAATACATTCAAGATACAGTTGAATTATAAATGATTCCAATTAGACTGAAACTTTGCAGAATGGGAAATGAGACCAACAGATTTTTGAGGGCATTTTTTTCATTGCAATATAAGTACCATATATGAGTATGTTTGTATTTTATTTGCATTTATATTCAAAATAATAAAAATGCTTAAATAGCCAACCAGGATATTGATTGTTTTCCATCGAAGCCTTCATAATGCCACCCTTTTAAGTACAATCAAATGAATATACACTTTTTTTCTTGCTGGAGTTGCCTGTTCAAGCTTATTTTTTCAATATTTTATGCCGCAAAAGCTGTTATCTACCTCTTAGCAGGACACCCATCCTTGTATTTTGTTCTTGTGCAGGCTTCGCACAAAAGCCCTTTCATTGCGAGCTACTTTTTTGATCTTGTCAGAGTGTGCGCTGTTGATTGCACAAACTGCTGCTCATGACAATGCGGTTGCACAAACATGCAATGGGCGAACCAAGTTTTTCCCCGCTTTCAACCTTGGCAGACTTTTGTGCTCTATTGAGGGCTTTTTTTTTCATTTTGTGACATTCCATTGAATTGTACATTGTAATATAGCAGGCATCTTGCCAGCATGAGTTTAGAAGAAATACGGGAATTTTTACATGCGGGACAATGACGAGCAAAGTGCACACAAACTGTTCTCCCTCTGCAGAGTAAGGCCAAAGAGCTTCCCCTGTCGGCGGTGCGTTTCATGGAAGAGCTTGGAGAGTGCTCACTGGGGAAGATATACAAGGGTCATTTGTACTTGCCGGGCATGGACCAAGCACAACTGGTCGCCATCAAGACCTTAAAGGGCATCACGAGTGTCCAGCAGTGGAGTGACTTTCAGCAGGTACGCTTTCTCAGCATGTCTGCCTGAAAAATACGCATGTCAGTATAATGGAAAACTCTAAATTGATGGGAATGGTTATTTGTCGGTGGTCGACTGGCCAGTGTGTCGGCCTCACAGTGCAGAGGTGCACGGTTCGATTCAGGCTTCGGCCTTCCTGTGTGCAATTTGCATATTCTCCCCAAGCCTGCATGGATTTTCTCCAGGTATTCCGATTTCCTCCCACGTTCCAAAAGCATGAATGGCAGGCTTATTGAATACTCTAAATTGTCCCTAGGTCTGAGTGTGAGCGCGGATGGTTGTTCGTCTGTGTGTGCCCTGTGATTGGCTGGCAACCGTTCAGGGTGTTCCCCGCCTACTTCCCGAAGACAGCTGGGATAGGCTCCAGCGCCCTCCCTTGTGAGGATAAGTGGATCGGAAAATGGATGGATGGAGGGATATTTGTCTAGATTTGCCGTGCGATTGTCAGAGGCAACCAGTCCAGGGTGCAACCCAGCAAAATGTCGCAACCCCATAAAAACTGTCCCTGGAACTGTTTTAGATGAAGCTGATTTAGACTAATGAAATGCCAATGATGTTTTGGATTAGATTCCAAGTTAACAGTTTGTACCGTTTCTATTGCTGTAAAGGAATAGATGCCGTATACTCAATCTGAGTTTTAATATCTTGAAAAAGTCAACTCGCTGAATTCTACGGTCAATTTATTTATGTTCCAGTGGCAATTTTCTACTCTGCTTACCAGTATTTGCTTCCTTGCTTTCGTGGAACCACACACTGCGACAGTCTCCACATTTGTGGGGATTTCTAAAAAGAAAGGCGACATTAACAGGCAGTCATGCGTTTCTCCAAAGCTACTGCTTTGCCAGCGGAACGCTCTGTCTTCCCACAAGATCTGAAGCGTGTCCTGTTTTATTTCCACAGAAGGTACTTGAAATGCGGCAACCGACAAATGTGGCTGTGTATATTGAAAAAGGATTCTTTAGCAGATGTGTTAAAGGATGTTCACTGAAAATAGTTGAACACATAAACAGTAGTTCACCATTATCAATCAGGATGTCTGGGTCAACGTCAAACTTAAGAGAGAGAGTAAAATATTACCATTTGGTCTGCCTGAATCTCCAAATGAAGCATTTTTGTCAAGAAAGAACCCCTTTGTGTGCGATTATGTGTCTTACCACACTCATTTCACTCGCGTTATTTTGATTGCTGTTGCAGGAGGCCGCCGTGCTGACAGAGCTGCAGCACCCAAACGTGGTGTGCCTGCTGGGTGTGGTGACCCAGGAGCAGCCTGTCTGTTTGCTGTTTGAGTTTCTCCCTCAGGGCGACCTTCACGAGTTCCTCATCATGCGTTCGCCACATTCGGACGTAGGCTGCAGCAGTGATGAGGACGGAACCGTTAAATCCAGCCTGGATCACGGCGACTTCCTCCATATGGCCATACAGGCAAGAGCCCTTGAATCTTTTTTTTTTTTTTACAAGCTTTTTGAATGGAAACACTAACTTCTATAAAATAACTTCTATTTTTTCCAAGTTTGTATGTGCAACTTACATTACAGTAATCCCTCGTTTATCGCGGGGGTTACGTTCCAAAAAGAACCAGTGATAGGTGAAATCCGTGAAGTAGTGAGCTTTATTTTTTACAGTTATTATACAATACTGAACTATGTATACAATGAAACCAAAGACCAAAACCTGTTTTCAGGCCCAAGCACAAAAAAAAAAAAAAACGTTTTCAACAAATAACTATAATAGTTTTTGGAAATACTGTACTGTAAAATAATATTTTAATAGTCAGTACGAGGTTGACTGTTCACGTCAGTCAGTGCCTTAGCCAATCAGGATGCAGAACACAATTCACTGTTTAAAAGGATTAAAAAAACTGCACCAAAAAAATCCGTGAAACAGCAAAGCCGCGGAAAGTGAACCGCGTTAGAGCGAGCGATCACTGTACAGGTAGGGTGACCAGCTTTCAGATCTGGAAATAACAGAAGAAATTTGAGGGTTTGGCTCCCAAAAACCCTGAAATGTAGAGAATCACATGTATTTTTTTTTTTATATGTCATAATATGTAAGATTGAAGCCTCTGGACCCTGGGGGTCACCTGTCTGTCAGCAAGGAAGGAGAATTCAAGAAAACATTTCGACCCTTTCTGGGACAGCGATTACAACAGTGGACAGCTTATCTTGTTATCATGTTATCAGGTTACAGGGTGTATGAAAGGGTTAAAGTTAGCAATTATTATTTTTATAGACTGACGTAGCCCGAACCTGAGCATTTTGACCTGGCCTACTGTATTGTATCCATTTATAGGGACTGTAATTTAAACAAAGCCTGTCTGAGGGACACTTTTAATGAAAGCGGACAATACTTAAATTAAATAGCCTATAAAGTGCCGTAAATGTAATAACTGTCGACACCTTGACTTTAAGAGAAAGAAAAAAATGAAACACTTTTAAACGTGTTAACAGAGCCTGTCTGGGGACACTTTTACTATAATAAAGATAACTGTGATAAGTTTAAACACTTATGTGAATCCAAATGAAAGGATGAAAAGAATGGGGGGAAAAGTGCAAAACAATCAAGCAGCGGCAGTGCAAAGTGGCTGGACTGCCAGCGTGCAAGCAGACGGACAAAGGATTTGGCACAGAGCAGAGGAGAACTCACCAGACGCTGGCTACGCAGGAGGTCCTGCGAAACTCCCCCCCTGTTCATTATTTTTAAATTTAAGTGTTCATGTTTGTGTGTGACAGACGCATGAGACAATTGGGAAAATATGGAACAAACCGCGTCCCGTATTGGGAATGCAACATTAAATTCCCAATTAAAGGATGATTCCGTATTTTACGGCATGGGTGGCAACCTTAATTATAGGTGATGTATTTTGCATGCCCAAAACTTGTTCCATGCAGTTTCCCGAAATGTAATGGCAAATGGCCAAAAACGTTCAGCCGCTTTGCTACTACCTCAGTCATGAATCCTAAAAGTGAGACTTTGTTCAGAAGGCCGCCATGCATTTTACTTTTGTCATATATCATACATGCATAAAATTACTCGCTATAAATGCAGCTCTGGTTACTGCCTGTTCGTGTTTTATTTGAAGTTTATATTGAATACCAATGAGAATGACATCTTGAAATCTTTTCTATTTTTTTGTTTTTTTAATTAACACAACCTAGGTTGCTGCTGGGATGGAGTACTTGGCCAGTCACTTTTACATTCATAAGGACCTTGCGGCACGGAACATTCTAGTTGGCGAGCAGCTCCACGTGAAGATATCCGACCTGGGCCTCTCACGAGAGATCTACTCGTCAGACTACTACTGCATCCAACCCAAAACCCTTTTTCCTATCCGCTGGATGCCGCCCGAGGCTATCACCTACGGAAAGTTCACCACAGACTCGGACATCTGGTCCTTTGGGGTGGTGCTGTGGGAGGTCTTCAGTTACGGCCTGCAACCTTATTATGGCTTCTCCAACCAGGAAGTGATGGAGATGGTTCGAAAAAGGCAGCTGCTGCCCTGTCCTGAAGACTGTCCACCAAGGTATGTTTGAATCTGTATGCATTCGCCGGATAGTTTATTAGGTACACACTTGATTGCGGTCCAATACAAGACCTCCAGATTTAAAAGGACAATAATACTCAGTTATTGTAAGTCATATAGGTATGGCATTTTTAGTAAATTGAAAAATAAAATGGCGCCACCTATAGTTTCACTGTAAAGTAGTACAGTTATTTTGTGCACGCAATACTTTGTTTTTCTTTTCTGCCCCCCCCCCCCTTCAATTCTGCTGCTGTAGATTGCAAATTTCCCCAGTGTGGGACAAATAAAGGTTTTCTTATCTTTTCTTATCTTAACTCCAAGAATATCCACCTGTCAATCGTCAAATGGAAATCAAATCTATGAATCAGCATGAAAATGAAAGGTGGTCTTCAACACCAAAATGCTGCAAGGTGGATCCAAAGTCATTGGACAAAAACAGTGAATAAGTTAATTTTATCTGTGAGTAACAGAGGATAGGTTGGGGGGGAGGAGTCAGGGAAAACCGGAATTTACAAATTACCGAACCACAGATATGCAGGGGTTCACTGTATCAATCATTATGTCTGAGAGGAGTAACTTGTAACATATGGAAATTTCTACCTGCATCTCTTTTAACTGTGACCTGTGAATTCTTTTCAAATCAAATCAATGAAGAGGCTGTTTACATTTCTTCGTTTCACTAAACGTGAAAAGGTGAAATGATAAAGCCACATATTTGTTTACATTATTGTAGTCATCTGATTTACTGACTTATAAATGAAATGTATTATTATTTATTATTATTATGTTAACGTCACACTTGTGGGGTAGAATGTTGTGAAGATGTCGTGGTGAACGCTTAAAAGACTCCAATTCAAAGAGTTGAGTACATTAACTCTTTAATATTAATTTGTAGTTCGTTTGCCTCTATTTTAGCATAACATGAATTTATAGGGCTAAAATATTTCTGTACGATAAAGATTATATTTTTTTTATTGTAACTTGTGTTTGTTAAAAAAAATACACGCGAAGTGGTCCTGGAGTAGATGATTACGTATGAAATTGCAAATCTCGGAATTGAGGATCAGAAAATCACAATTAGATTCTTTTTCAAAATCCAGCCCTACTGAGAGCTATCAAATAAGTGATGAAAGGAATGATGTGTGATGTCACAGGTTCTATGGTTTGATGACCGAGTGCTGGCAGGAGGGGCCAGCGAGAAGACCTCGCTTCAAGGACATCCACAGCCGCCTACGAGCCTGGGAAGGGCCGTCATCTCACGCAAGCTCCAGCACGCCCTCCGGTGGCGGCGGCAACGCCACCACCCAGACCACCTCACTGAGCGCCAGCCCCGTCAGCAACCTGAGCAACCCTCGCTACGCCGCCGCGGGTTATCTCTACCCGCCCCAGTCGATCCCCTCGTCGGGCCAGATGGCTCCCATTCCAGCATGGGCACCCATGGCGGTGCCTCAAACACACCCACGTTTCATCCCCGTCAACGGCTACCAAATTCCACCAGGATATGCGGCTTTCCCTGCGCACTTCCCTCCCCCGGCGCCGCCCGCTCGGGTGATCCAGCATCACCTGCCGCCCCCTAAAAGCCGTTCGCCCAGCAGCGCCAGCGGCTCCACCAGCACAGGTCACGTCAGCGGCGGTCCCTCCACCACGGGCTCCAACCACGACGCCAACACGCCGCTGCTGTCACACTGCATCATGCCGGGGAACGGCGGAGGCCCGGTCCAAGTGTATGGACAGCTAACACAGAAGACGGTGGGACAGCTGGACCACACGCAAACATCAGCGCTGCTCGTGCCTGACTCTGACATGCTGATGTATAATGACACTGTCATCACTGCAGACCTGTAGATTACAAAAAAAAAAAAAAAACAGGATGCTCATCGTCTCCCACTTGCGAAATGTTGCCTCTCATCCAGCCACCCGGGCAAAGAATTAAATGGCGACTGTGTGGAGATTGGCCTGAACAAACATTTGGGCCTGCGCCAACCACACACGTACATTCATCCCTCAATTTTCTTCACAGCTTGTACTTCTTAGGGTCACAGGGAAGCTGGAGTCTATGCCAGATGACTTTGAGCAAGAGGCGAGGTACGTTCTGGACTGGTCTCCATCCAAATCCCACAACATGTTAACAAGTGTACTTAATATCATTGCGTTTCAAATATATGTTGCGTCGTTATTTTAGCCTTTGTACAATATACCTAAATACAGAATGAATGAATGAATGAATGAAGGAATGAATGAAATTCGAGGTTATAAGAGAACTTTTAATGATGGCGTCATAGAAGAAGTTGCCTCCAAGTGTAAGTGGATGATGTTGCAGTTTAATAGAGCACCAGTGTCAGTCAGTTAATAATTATCAGGAGACTTTCTAGCTTCAGCGTGACTTACTTTCAGTCGTATGTTTGAAAATACAAATTCAGTTTATCAAGCCTTTTCTATGAAGCAATAACTAGAAATTGCACTGACATGACATGCTCAAACCAACAACATGCCACAAGTGAAATTTAAGGTTTTCCGCCTTTAGGCGCCAAAGATTATCTTTAACATTTGGGTTGATGCATCAATCTGGCAGCTAACCACATATTTCTTAGCTTGCTTTTTCTCTGCTATTTTGTGCCTTACTTCCAGAAAATATCAATCAATCAAGTCATCTGCCACGGATGTCATCATACATAGAAGCTGACGTGTCTAAGGTCACATCGGTTGTCCTATATAGCCATTATTTTCCCCATCTCTCAATCTCACAAAGGAACATTTTAGTTTTTTTGTTTTTTTGTTTTTTAATGTTTGGATTTTGAAGGAAATTGTCCTTATTTGGTTACTGCCTCATTAAAGATGTGGGGAGTTGTGCTACCTTTTTATGATGAAATATGTTAATTTTTTTATATGCATGAATTATTACCGCCTCAACCAGAAGAATGTTATTATATTTAATTAGACTGAAGAAGAAAAAACAATGTTTGCCCTTGAAAAGGATTCCTGTTTGGACTGAGGCTGTAATAGAGAAAGACTTCACAAGTGTACTTACAGTATTTGGACAGCAATTCGAATATTCACACTTTTCTTCAATACTCTTGTGATTTATTTTCCTTTCCGTTGTCTTGAGCAGTTTTTGATGATGATCAGATAGCAGCACATGAATCCCTGAAACAGATGCAGCTTTTATTGAAACTGTTAGAGAGCTCGTGTTATTGAACGTGACTACCTATGAAGCCGACAATCACCGCCTTGTGTTCTCGTTTTCCTCTCTGCATATAAATTTGGACCAGTTCTATTTAGTAGAATTGTTTCTTTCGTAACGGCACAATCCAATTTAGAAAGTCTCACAGTTTAATGTACACATTCAACTCTTGTGATTCTGCTTCAATCGAACTTGATGCAAATAATATTAGATTTTATTCTCCTCATATCCAGCCCAAATTAAGTTGACATTTTTTTCTTTTACAAGCAATGTTTTGGCTCTATCAAATGTAAAGGATTTTGCCTATTTGTAATGTAGCAAATGCAAATAGTACCACTTGTATGCGAGACTGTGAATTTTAATCAAATCGAAGTCCTTTTTATTTAGTGAAACTATTGTACCTTTTGTTTTTACTCCTTTTTTTTCTTTAAGAACAAACTGTAAAAGTCCATTTTAATTCATCATTGGGTGTCAATTTGAGGAGGTTTACGTTTTTGTTTGTCCCATTTGACCAAGAGGCCTATGATTTGTATGAATACTTTTGCACAGGTGTTTTTGTATTGCAGTCATTCATTAAATGATGTTTGATTTACGCGGGAGTTAAATGTGATGACTAATTTGTAGGGATACTGTGTACTGTTCACATCTGAGCAATGTGCAACGTTTCAATTACTAGTTGACAGCAAAACTCATTTTTTGCTCCCCAACGGTTTCACTTGGGATATATATATATTTTTTTTTTTAATGGCGTAATAGCAGTCCCAATTGTAGGCTGCAGGTGGTACCCTTGAGTTGTATGGGCCTCGTGAGAGTCATCTGGTAATAAAATTACTGCATGACTACATCAATTTGGCCTGTGAAGGAAACATGATTCTGGATTAGTTTTGGGGCGCGCGTGTGTTGTGTGCACTTTAGATGAACATAATTTCAATGCCCTTTCCGGCCCTGTACACACGCGTCAAGGGATCCTAAGGCAGCTGGATATTTTGGAGTACAAAAGGGGTCCTCCTTTCGCGACGCACGATCGATATACGACGTTTTAGAGTTACGAACGGTGCACAAGCACAACCATATTGTCCCGAAGGCACGGTTATTGTTTTATAGATTCATACTCATGACCTGAAATGACAAAAAACGAAGCTTTCCCAAATGACACCACCAGCAAGCAATACTGAGATGTGTGGGTAAATGGTTTATATGATAATTAGTCGAAAGCCTCTAACCCGACGCCTCTCTCCCACCCTCATCCCTCTCTCACTGTCTCTCTGAAATCAAATCTTGGTTCACCCATAATTTCCTTAAACTAAACAGCAATAAAACAGAACTCCTCCTCGTCGGTACCAAAGCTACTCTCAACAAAGCCGACAGTTTTTCCCACCAAATTGACAATGCCATTGTTTCTCCCCGTCCCTTACTCACTCCTCACTCTACTGCTATCCTAGTTCACAGTCTCGTCACTTCCCGTATTGACTACTGTAACTCACTTCTCTTCGGTGTCCATCAAAAATTCCTCCATAAACTTCAACTTGTTCAGAACTCAGCAGCCCGGATCATCACGAGAACCCCCTCCTTCCATCATATCACCCCCATCCTCCGACAGCTCCACTGGCTTCCTGTCAAATCTAGAATCAACTTCAAATTACTTCTCTTTACGTTCAAGGCCATCCATAACCTTGCGCCCCCTTACCTGTCAGATCTCCTTCAAATTTCCATTCCCTCTCGCTCACTCAGGTCCTCATCCTCCCTCCACCTTTCTCTGCCCTCTGCCCGTCTCAGCACAATGGGGTGCAGAGCCTTCAGTCGCTCTGCCCCCAAACTCTGGAACGCACTACCACCTGACATTCGTAATATTGACTCTCTTTTCATATTTATCACCCAGCTCAAAACCCACCTATTCAGACTTGCCTATCCACCTTAAATCTTTTTATTTTTATTTTTACTTTTTTTACTTTTATTTTAAATTTTATCTGTAGTTTTATTATTTGCTCTTGGTTGTACAGTGTCCTTGAGTGCTATGAAAGGCGCTTGCAAATGTAATCTATTATTATTATTATTATAAGTACAGTGAAAAAGACTCAGATACAAGTACGTTATTCAAAAGTAAGAAGTACAGTTTAGGTATTACTTCATGCAACACTAAGGAACTTTTCAACCGTCATAAAATATTTCCATAACTTTTCTGATGAAACATCGACTGAGAACAAATCGAATGGTACGTTTTGTTAGTGGCATGAGGGGTCTGTGGCGCTTCTCCTGACACTCAACTTTGAAGAGGTTGGCACGAACTCTGCCACACACAAAACACTACAAATCCGCTGACTGTCATACGTCACGACGTCCCCATGCCTTACAAAGACGCAACAAACCCAAATGCACCGTGTCAAGAAAAAAAAAACAATATAATGACTGCAAACCACAAGTGGCCAGTAGTTTGAGTAAACCCAAGACGAATTCCTGTATGTCCCGTGCCATCCTGTCTCTTTGTCAATGTCATTTTTGAATTATTAAAAAGCCTTTTAGCAATTCAGAAATTGCAGTGGAAATAACCGTCACACATTAATTTTAGTAATAAATGTATATAGTTCTCCATATAAAATTCTAATAGTAAAAGGATAGCAGTGGAGGAAACAAGACAATGTGAAGAATCGAATAGTAGTACTTTCCCTGAGGGATTGATCTGTATATTCGTGCAAATTGCGCAAGGTTAGTATTCAAGCAATGCGGCACCTTCCTGCCGGGATCTGAACGTGTATCTACGGTGAAATTATCCAACATAACGTTTTATTTACCTGTATCAGTTTCAAGGCAGTAAACATATCGGGTGAGGGGGCGGGCAATTACGGTACAAAACCAAAGTTAAATATTCATTTTCAACATCGTTACATGACGTAATGCGCTGGTCCTTATGGGATACGTGGTTTTCCCTCCGGCAAACACTACCGCTTTTGTCCGTATGGTGCCGTCATAATCAACGTAGACCGAAAGCGGTGCTTTAAGTACAAAAGTGTAAAGGTTTACTCCCAGTTATACTGAATACAGTTGATCAATTTTGACAACTTGGCACAATGAAATAAAGGAAGCTCTTTAATTTCGCTTTTTTAACCTTCATAGTGCTCGTACTGAGATTTGGGGGTGACCATGGCCACTCCATGTCACTCTCTCTCCCACTCCCGAGGCCGCCGTCACACCTAAGGGTACATTTCTATATCTGTGATTTTTCTGCCATTTTCACATCGAAGCCGTATTCTTAGATCCCTTGACACTCTTCCGCAAGTTATGTACAGTATATGAACTGCATACTTAAATAATAATATAAACACGATCTAAACGCAAACGAATCTGTCTTATGTCAAGAACATTTCATTCTTACAGACATCAGACAAAATTATTACTTTCACATCATCCCAAACAACATGGCCGAGAAGTCATTGTTTATCATACCATGCGCAGTTATGGTTTCAGTAAATAAAATGTACACCTATACCAATCTTCCACTCACACTCATAATACAAGCAGGAAACAAATTATAAGAGCAATGTTTAGAATTGTGAAAAATTAAGAGACTTTTGTGTCATTGTGCTTTTTGGATATGATTTTAATGAATGAGCCGTTGATCCCAGTCTGCAAAATGCTGTCTGCTGTCTGAAAGCTGGTCACTCTGATTGTCTGTTAGGTAGCAATCAGTGCAAGAAATACGAGTATGAGATGGTAAACAAAAGCACAGAAAGTGCAAAGAAAATGGCATTATGAAGTAAATTTGATAAAGTCTGTTTTACTTAGACTTGTTTGTGCTTGATTATGAGTATGATGAGCATTGGTCTTGGATATGTGTGAATTTTACTTCATTAAACCTGACTGTGGATGGTACGATAAATAATGACACATACGTATGCAAGCATCCACAGCCATCTGTGGCCACCCTTTACCGAGTTGTTGTACAACCCGGGTTACCCCATTGAAACATGTCTGGTTATGCCTGTGAGTGAGAAGATAATAACCAGTGGCTTTTGTTCTCAAAACATGTTCCCAAAGCATTGATAATTTTGTCAACTGGCAGGGGAAAAAAAGCCAAATAAACTACTGATAACAGAAAAAAAATACACAATTCTTTTGAATAAGGCCTTGGATATCTTGCTTCTCTTAACCTGTTGTGTCATTGTTTAGACTCTGTGGTTCACATCTTGGCTTGTAAACCCCCAAGGTCTCAACATATCAATCAATGAATCGAAATATTAACCACTGGTCACTGCACCTGTCTGAAATTGCGTCTTTTCTATGTTTTGTCACCCTCTTGTTTCAAGCAAAGGGCGCAACATCCTGTACACTTATCCAAAGCAGCTACTCTCTGTCCACCAATAACAATCAAGCCTCAAGTGCAATGCATGCCACGGGAACCCTATTTGGTCTTTTGAGTTATTTGGCTGTTAGGTTTTTGTTGTTTGCTTTGAGGTAAAGAATACAAGATAAGATAATTGCTGGCTGAATAATACCAGGGAGTGGTGAGTTATCGATAAAGTGCAGTGAACGGCCAAGTGGGGTTAGTTAGTGTGGCTTCAAAGCAAACTGACCTAAAGAGGAAGGAATCCAAATTTATGTGGCTAATCCTTTCGGGTCTTGAAAAGAACAGAGGAGCAGTGCAACGATGGTGCAATGCAGAGATGAAGAAGTGTTCATTTTGCAATCAGGACGCATCCTCTTCCGTCGGGAGGATCAGAAAGAGAGTTGAGGGATTCTCTTCAACTGTTCAGAGGATTGATGTGTGAATATTGAAGCTGTTAACTAGAACATGGAGTGAATATTTGTAAATTCATGCAATATTGATGAAGATAATACAGTTGATTGCTCGAGAAAGAAGAGAAGCCTCAACACATGTTTATTCTGTTTGAAGTTGTTTCATTTCACAATTTGAGGTGATGAATGTTTTTGAAGTGCAGATAAATTGTTTTTAAAATGAAAACGATTTTACTCGTTCATTTGGTTTACAATTCACTAATTAGATAAAATTTGTCTGGTTATATTTTTTGTAACGTTCAGAAATATTTTACTCTTCCTTTATTCTTTTATTATGGTTATTTGTAATGAGCATACACTCATCAATTTCAACATTAGGTATTGGACCTGCTGAGTTTTATGCAATCAACTACAAGCAGGGTGATTGTCACTGATATTTGAAACGTACAATCTGTGGTTGTAGTTTGCAGTGGTCTACAGCTGTCATGTATCATACAGATAGATGCTTATCAAATATGGATCCTATTAATATAGCCAAATAAAGAAACCAATATATCACAGG
This sequence comes from Hippocampus comes, assembly GCF_001891065.2. Taxonomy (NCBI): domain Eukaryota; kingdom Metazoa; phylum Chordata; class Actinopteri; order Syngnathiformes; family Syngnathidae; genus Hippocampus; species Hippocampus comes. The sequence continues at coordinate 4,947,067 of NW_017805467.1, read as the reverse complement.
GGATATACAGTATAATGGAATAGTTACTTTTTTTGTTTCTCTTTACTCTGAGTGACCACCTACCCATCCATCCGTCCATCCATTTTCTAATCCGTTAACCTCACGAGGATTGCAGGCATGCTGGAGCCTATCCAAGCCGTCTTTGGGCGGTAGGCGGGGTATACCCTGAACTGGTTGCCAGCCAATCGCAGTGCACACGTAGACGAACGACAATTCACACTCATAATCACACCTAAGGATAATTAAGAGTGATCAGTCAATCTACTGTGAATGTTTTTGAAATGTGGGAGGAAACGGGAGTACAGTACGGGGACCACATGCAAACTCCACACAGGAAGGCCCAGATTGGAGTCAAACCCTGCACCTCTGCACTGTGAGGCCGACGTGCTAACCAGTCGACCACCACGCCACCTCTCACCTACCTTAAGTGTGAAATTAAACAATAAGATAAATCCTTCATCTGCCTATTTCTGAGAATGTGTCTGTCAGCAAGCTGCTCTGCATTTCCGCTGCACTGTTGCGCAACGGCGAGTCTAATTTACGTCTTTCTCTCAGGTTGCACATCGACTGTTTTCAGTTATCTTGCTGTTTTGAAGTCTCAATTGATATGGCTGCAGCATGTCACTTATTATCATCGTTGCATTAAAATAAGATTGCCTTAGGCTTTGACCAACTGTGAGAGAAAGCAAGCAGTAAGAATGATGGAAGAGGAGGAGATGGGCGCATAGAAGATCCTGTTTCAGCATCGCTTCCTCTGTGTTGGCAGTGATGGAATCCCCTAACAAGTCCCTGATTGTTGGGGAACTTGAGGTGTTTTGTTCCGGGGCTGACAGGTGCCTCACCTCTGTTGGTCCTGACCTTGGAGACAGGATTCGAAGTAAACGCTGTCAAGCGATCTGTCATTGCCTGCCCTCCTTTGCTCTCAGGTGATGTGTTCAGCCAATGCTGATTATTATCCTCTCTAAAAACTATTATATGTTTGCATGGCTTTAATTTGCGAACTGATCATTCCCATATTTGAGGATTTTTTTTTTTTTAACTCTCCGTTGTTGGGAAACTTTGATATTAATTGATGCACATTCATTTGTTTTTCCTTATTTGGGTCACGAGTAACTGAAAACTGTCCCACCTAGCTTTGGGGCAAGAGGTAGGATAGACCCTTGATTTGGGGATTTCGGAGGAAGCTGGAGAAAATCCACGCAAACAACATGCAGATGTCATTTGAACCCAGGACCTCTGATTGTGAGGCAGGAGGCAAAGTACTCGGTGACTGCACTGCTCGTATTTTAACAAGAATGGTTTGATTCAATTGTAGGGGATAATATGGCAATGGCGAGTTACTTGATTTTGTTTTGTTGGATTACCCACAAATAGATAAAACCACAGTCATGGCGAATAGGTGTGCTGACGTTTAGGTCATGTCATCTTAACGTTGAAATTGAAATGAAAAATATAACTGTTTCAAACCTGCCCTGACTATTATTGACAAAACCTATTGTGGAAAAGATGGCAGCTGAGCAACAGAGTGGAAGATGAATGCACATTCCTGCTCTCTATTCATGCCTCAAAGGTTTGAAATCACATGAGCCCTCCCACTCGACTGGGAAAATCAACACAACTTGACTCAAGCACGCTTTCCCACTGAGTGGCGAACATTTGCAAAATTAGAGAATGTTGCATTTCATCAGGGTTCGTAAAAGCTTGGAAACGTGTTCAACAAGACTTTTTCTTATCAAAAGGAAACTTTGAACATCTTCAAAATCCGTTGTTTTGCTAAACATTCACAAAACTGATGTTAACCATTTTAAGACGTGTTGCCAAAGTTCTTTCATATTCACCAATGCTAGAGACCAAGTGACCATATGAGACCAAAATGTGCGCTCAATTCACACGCGTTTGCAGTTATCAGTACACTAAAACGATCAACATGACAGCCAAGCAATGAGGCACAAAGATGAAGGTAAAGACTCTTCGTGAGGGCTTTGAGAATGACATGGAATTTGATGCCAAGGTCCCAGCCGAGAAAGAACTCCCTTCTGTTTCAGAAGATGTTGTAGTCACTTGCGTCCCAGCTGAACCCACCTCCTGAGGAATTATAAGATAACTCATCTTGGTCGTCTGATGAGGCTGAGAAAAAGAAGAGGTCAAGATAAGCTTGGACACGGGCCGACAAAGAAATGTTACCTGCATTCTTTGAGGAGTAGTCCATGCTCAGCGACTTTTCCAACCCTTCTCAACAACTATTTTTTTTCAAAAAACAGACTAGCAACTGACAACAGTTGTCTAAGTTGAGCAACAATCTTATTTCCTGCACAGTGGACGGAAGAAGCCAGAGAAGATTTGGCTAGATTACACTGTATGCAAATCTAAAGTTTCATAATTTTACTGTATGTCTTGGGTGTGTTTATCACTTTGTCACTATACATCACCGTTAATAATCTTATACTTCCCACTTAAAATTAGCATTTTCTAATTAGAACAAGGGCGGCCCGGTGGTCCGGTGGTCCAGTGGTTAGTGCGTCGACTTCACAGTGCAGAGGTCATGGGTTCAATCCCGGCTTCAGCCTTCCTGTGTGGAGTTTGCATGTTCTCCCCGGGCCTGTGTGGGTTTTCTTCGGGTACTCCGGAACATGCATGGCAGGCTGATTGAACACCTTAAAATCTAAATTGTCCCTAGGTGTGAGTGTGAGCGCAGATAGTTGTTCGTCTCCGTGTGCCCTTCGATTGGCTGGCAACTAGTTCAGGGTGTCCCCCACCTACTGCCCGAAGACGGCTGGGATAGGCTCCAGCACCCCCGTGACCCTTGTGAGGATAAAGCGATTCGGAAAATGGATGGATGGATAATTAGAACAATACCTACCATACATTTATGGTAGGTACATTTAGTATTTTATTCAAACAAGATAATGTGATTTTTCAAAATAGATTAAGAGTAATCGAGACAAAGTTGAGGTTAGCATGTTGCCTTAGCCTTTTAGCAAAAGGGCACATTTGCATGAGCTCTAGGTATTACTGTGATTTGCTGTGACTGATTCGCTAGAAAAATAGTACCGGTAATGTGTGTATATTTACTGTTCCGAATTTCGATTCAGCAGAACCATTCCTCAGCATTCACATGCAAATTCTGAAGTAACGCAATTTCTAATTTAACTGCATCTGAACTTTAGGTCTCTTGTCGCGATTTGCATTGGGTCACCCATAGTATTCCTTCAACTGGGATGACTGTGAGAACAACAACAAAAGGAGAGAAATGAGAGGAAATGTACTATCATATGTTTACTGCGCTTCCTTGAAAAACCAAATGTCACAAAAAATATTTGAATTGGTTGTAATTCGGAGGGATGACATTTTAGTCCACTTTATTTTGATACATAGTATCACTCTCAATACACTTCTACGCCACTGCAAATTACAACCACAATAATAAACATTAAGTGCTTACCTCTCTGACAATGTCATTCAAAACTGAGAAGGAATCCTAGCAAAGTCAAGCACAATTCAAATGACCTAAACCATGGAGCCCGTCGGCCCCCAACTCCCTCACCCCTCTGCTTCTCTCTCCACACCTCCACTTTTCTTCTGTTTCTTTCTCTGCCTGCTCTCACTCTGCACAGCATCAGCCTCCCCATCTAATAATCCATCCATCTTTGCCGTGGAATGGAAGTCTAATGCTTTCCATCTGTGTGAATCAGTTGCGGGGCTTCAAGTGTAAGGCTTGCCATTCTTCATTCACCCCCCCCCTCCACTTCAACTTCTTTCCAAAAAGACCGGAATCTGGTTCCACTCAGCCCTTGAAGAGCTCTCCCTGTGCTGGGGCCCCTTGTGGCCCAAGGCTGTCTAAGGGGGGTAGCCAGGCCCCTGGATGTGAGCACTTAGTCTCCAAACTCTGGGTCACTATGAGATGAGAAGAGGCCAATTAATCACATACCTGGAGGATCCACACAGAAACCCAGAAAACATATCCCATTGATAAAGTAAATTAGGAATGAGCCATTTTACACTCTTGCGATTGGCTGACAACCAGTTCAACATGTACCCCGCCTACTGCCCGAAGGCAGTTGGGAAAGGCTCCAGCACGCCCGCGAGCCCTCGTGAGGATTAGAAAATGGATGGATGAATGAATGAATGGATGGATAGATTTTAAAACTCATTTGTAGAAAGTACTCGAGGCACCCTCCTTATCACATGTTATGGAGTACAACTATAGCTATATAGAGATGATACAGTATTATTGTGGTGGTGTATTAAAAAAAAAAGTGAGTGAGGGAAAAGAATCCTGTCGTCAGTTTGTAGTTGATTGCATGCACATGATGAGAACAGCATGAATCTTTTATAGTGTGGAAGTGCCAAGTGAATTGGACTGGTTGTACTCGGTTTCTGCTTTTGACTTTATTTCATTGACTTCATCGGAGAAATGGATGGGGAGAGAATTTTTTTTATTTGCTGAAATGCTCTTTCTTCCGTCTGACACTGCAGCCACTGTAATACTGCAGTGTCAAAACAATTGTCTTCCTATTACACAATTTCATTTAAGTTGCGCTCACCATGGCGCTTATGGCTCAGTAATCCTTTTAAATGTATTGCGAGATCAGAGGGTTGATCAGCAGCACGTGACATGAATGGATCTCTTTCCATTTTTAGAGGTAATGCAGCCATACTCCTGTGTACAATTAAATAATCTAACGCCTTGCGTGAACTTAAATCCTTCTCAAGTGAGCTCCATTTCCACATATGCAGTCTGAGCTCCACATTTGAATGCCGCCCAATATGTAAAATTCAACACAAATATGAGGAAATATATGTCCTAGAAGTCATGATGCACAAGGTCATGCATTAGTCAGAACTCACGGCCGTGGTTTGCTTTTTCTTTGGCTTTGTTTTTGTTTTTCGCGACATAAGGGATCAGTTTTTTTTTTCCTGGAGGGGGGGGGCGGTACCAATGTTCAGGATATTATCCTAATATATTTTAATTCTCAGATGCGTTTATAAAAGATCCACCCACCAGCCACAAATAAATAAATCCCCCCCCCCCCCATGCAAAGGGGTCTCTTGCATTAAAATTCCAATTCAAAGATGACACACAACTGCTGAAACCCCACTGGTGTAGCTGGGCTGTATTCTACATGGGTTTTGATTTCAAAGGGGCCTAACATCGCACACACAAATAGAGGACAGAAAAAGCCAAAAAAGTAAGGCATAAGTAAGCTAGGAATAGACCATGACAGTGACTTGAATTGCAATAGCTGCTTTGTTTTATTGCAATCCATTCCCACCCATTCCCCAGACCCGATACAAACAGGAAAAATAAATAAATAAACACCATACATGCCCATAACATAAATAACAACACCTAAATAACATTTTCCCAACACAATCCCGATACAAAAAAATACATCAGATAAAAATACAATAAAATAACTTAAGGTGCCATTACACTCAAGTGACAAGCATACCAACACTTTCCCAATACAATAAGCAAAATAAAACTTGGCTCCAATAAAAAACAGGCATAGAAATCTCAGCATAACAGCTGCATGACAGCAAAAAGGGCTGTTGAAAAAATACAAAATAAATTATTTCAGAACTTGCATTTCTGTTACGATTTGACTTAGCCTTGAATTTTGTTTTTCGTTTCTTCATCCCAGCAAATGTCTCAACAACATCATTAAAGTTAGTACTCTCAGTAAGGTCTCTCTCAATGAAAAGTAATGCCAGGTTGGAGAGACGAGACTCACTCATCGCTGAGTGCGGGTAAGATTTAATTAATTTAAGGCGACTGAAAGTGCGCTGTGCCTTTGCACTGCTTATTGGAACAGTCAGCTCGATCCTATATAATTTTTCAAGGTTCGGATAGGCCCTGTGCAGTTCATTTGCAATAACAGAGGGCAGCATCTCGGCAGTGAAAAGCCTTGCTCCATCAGGGAACATGCCTTTGAAAACATCCCTGAAAGCACAGTATTCATCAACAAAACTGTCTGCATCATTCAGATCTTCTGAATAAAACTGTCCAAATTCATTTATCCTCTCAACTGAATTTGCTTTTCACTACGGACTTGAAATTTAGCAGCTATGTTGCAATGGCTTGCACAACGGACCGGAGAAAATACACATGGTGCATCATGTTTATCGAATCCAGGTTCAGTCACGTTCAGATTACCGGTAGTGTCGGGACACATCTCCTGGGTTTTCTCCAGGTACACCGGTTTCCTCCCATATTCCAAAAACATGCATGGCAGGTTAATGGAGCACTCTAAATTGTCCTGAAATGTGATTGTGAGCGTAAATCGCTGTTCGTCTGTGTGTGCCCTGCAATTGGGTGGCAACCAGTTCAGGATATCCCCCGCCTACTGCTCAAAGACAGCTGGGAGAGGCCCTTTTGGGGATAAGCGGATCAGAAAATGGATGGATGGATGCATAGATGGATGGATGTTTGTGCTACATGTCATTCCACATCCCCAAATTAATAGGAGGGTTGACTCACCTGTGTGAACATGGTGCACCATAGGGAGGTAACGTTTTTTTCCGCTCACATCCATTTGTCCAGTTAATAGTATGTGTTTGTAACATCATTAGATGTTGAATGTGTCCATGTTAGAGGATAAAAACTTTGCAACCTCTCATGCACCTCAAAAGAACTATAAACGGTTCTGTCTTTGCGTACCTTTGAGAATGGTGTTGTTGTGGCGACTAAGGTTGAAATACTGCATGGCTAATCGCGTTTCAAGGCAGATAGGTTTGCATTTGAATTTGGTGAACATATAATCTGCTTCTTATTTTATCTGAAGCACACCATTTTCTTGACTTCATTTGACGCACAACATCCTTGGCGTTGGGGCGTGCTTGAGCACCATTTTCTTGACTTCATTTGACGCACAACATCCTCGGCGTTGGGGCGTGCTTGAGCGATGTCTGAACACTGTTATTACAACTTCTCAGCTCTAGTAAGGCCGGGCACCACAGGCATCGCCAAACCCCTTTTAGCGGGGCACGTGCCCCAGTATCAGGCATGGATTCTGACCATGGGTATCGCGGCACTGGCTGGGGGGCCGCACCTCCGACAGATGGCTTAAATTGGTCTCTATGAATGACGCAACTCTAAAAAGTCATTGCAATGACACATTGGGCATCGGAGTGCCCCAAACTTGCAGGCTTGTTAAAAATATGTTAGCACATCAAAATGAAAACATATCCCTTCGTGGCACGCAAAAAGAAGAAAAACCCCAAGAGGATGAAGAGAAGAACGAAGAGATGGTGCTAAGTGGTTTATATGTTACATTGGAAAGTTAGTGCTGCTAGTTTATCCGAGTATCACAATGTTGACTGTGTGTTACAAGCTCACATTAAACCGCATATCGACAGATTAGACAAAACAGTCTTGTAATGCCCTTCGGTGTCGTCAAGGATGCACACAGTCGGTGATGCAATCCATTGTCTTTTTTTTACTCAACAAAATGACAACAAAATTCATACACACCAGAGGTGCCCCTGGCCACAACACACGCCCATACGCTCAACGCTCAGATTGCCCGTCCATGCCACTCTACCCCTCCTGGCTCGTCCCCACTCATTGACGTGGCTGCAGCTGTAACCAAGCGCTTAACAAAACAGTCAACATCAAGTCAAATAATAAACATAACACATAACATAAAACACGGACAGTCGTGCAATCCTAACCACTTTTCCCTCATACGCTTTATTACATTACAGTTATATTCCAGTATATACAGCATCTGTTTCAATTTGCATCCAAAAAACAGCTATATTATTAACCATGCTACAAAAACTTAGTCTTCTTCTGACAATGATCATTTCTTTTATATTACCTAGTAGGCTAATGCATTTGCTGCTAAATGCTAAAATTGATACCAACCCCAATTTTTCTGTCAGCTTGGTCACTCCAAAATAGAAATACTAATTTGTTTGGAATAGAAAGACATCACATATAGCTCCTGGATTTTTCTGGTGAAGGCTAAATGTTACATTAAAAAAAATAAATAAATAACATGAACAATTGGAGCTGTGACTCCAAATCACTTATTCCATACAGATCTCAGTGTTTTATATTGGCAGACACGGTTGTTCACTTGCATGAACACTTTAAAGCAAGCTGACCAAACAGCATGTTCTTTCCTCATTTCTTCAAGGTGATATTACGTGTTTGGTACAACAATAACAGCTACCCTCTTCATATCAATGTAGGACTTTATTAAGTCTGCACACATAAAAGGTGCCATCAAGCTTGTACCGCCACTGTGCCCACGCACACTGCTTTACCTGGGGTGCGGAACACTAAAGGCACAGTGCAGTTTGACGTGACGCAAACAGAGCTTTGTTGTGCTTTTTTAAAAATTTTTTTTTGTAGTGTTCAAAGTGTTCGTACTTGTTGAATTATATAATAATAAATATATATTTGTACATTTGTGAGTGCCTCAAGTAATACTTTTAGAGTGCAGCAGTGAGGTTGGGGTGTGCATGTAGGTTTGTGACTGTGTGTGGTTGGAAGGGGATGTAATAGGGTAGTGATCCCCAACCTTGTTTCCGCCACAGACCGGTTCATGATCCAACTGATAGTTCATGGACCGGCAACCATCAGTTACATTCCGGCCATGGTGATAACGTACATTTAGACTATCTGCTCTTTTTATTATTTTTTAAAAATATGTCTGTGCAGTGTGGTACCGAGTGGCCCGCACTCCAGTACTGGGCCGCAGGCTGGTGGTTAAGTACCACTGTTGTAGGGGCCTGTTCCCCAGTAGAGCTTTATGCCAAACCAATGCTTCTGGCTGGCATATTCTCATTTTCAAAAATTAAGTGAGGGCCACTCTGATTGTGGGCTTGCGCCCGCCGTGTGCCACAAGTTGCCCATTGCTAGTGTAGAAGCTTTAACAAATGTACATCATAATACAGCAAGTGAAAAACATTGATGGAGTTGCTACATCGTTTTTTTTTTTTTTTTTAAATCGCACATTTCACATTATTATGAAATGGATGTGCCAAATTTGATTCCTGAATAAAAGTGGGATGCTTTTAGAAGCCTTGAATTTTCTCTAGGCTTTAAAAAATTAATCATTTCTAGATTTTCTAATGAATATTTCATGCTCACTTGGGTGATACATGCTATTGATACTGTGCTGCATGACACAACATAACATGAAACGTTTGCTCTCCTCTGGTTCATCTTTTCCTTCCCCTGTCTGCTCCTTTCATCTTCTACAATCTACCTCTGCTCTTTCCCTCCCTTGCAGCCCCCCACCCCCACCACCATCTCCCACTTTCCTTTTGAGGATTTTTGTTTCAAGGTCTGCCTATGCTGCTGCACTGCGCATACTCATACTCACATTCAGTCATAGTTGCATTCAAACACATGAAGCAATTCTCATCATTATCAGCAACCAACAGGCAGCATTTCAATCACATACTGTAGCTTATTGTATGTGTGCATATGCTGCACGCTTCCACTGAGTCCTTTATTTCACTTTTGTCTTTCTTATGCATGTCAAATGTAGCACTGCACACAACCTCAGTCTTGAAGAGAGCCAGAAGTAGCTTTGGGTCTGACTTGGAATCAGCTTATGTCTTAAAAAGAACATTTTGATGTTGCAGAGAGAGAGAGAGAGAGAGAGAGAGAGAGAGAGAGAGAGAGAGAGGAAAGAGGGAGGGAGAGGGGAAGAGAGAGGGAGGGGAGGGTAGAGGCAGAAGGAAGGGGTGACGGGGGGGGGGGGGACAGTGCAGATCTGGTTGTTATATCCAGCTGTAAAAAGGGGGCCAAAACTTGAAAGAATCCAGTTGCCATAGAAACAGTATGAGGCCTACTTTTATCGCCCCACCCCACTCACACACAGAAACAAATACAGATTTAAGCAACGTATTCATAAAAAATAAAGAAGAATACAATTGGTGGGAGATATACAATCTGTGTTTCTGTCGTAAAAAAAGTTCCTGTTGATTTTTTGTGATGGGTTGAAGTGAAGGCAGTTAAACCGCACTAGACATGCCAAGGTCAAGTGAACGTTTTAGTCCACTTTAGCAGGAAAAAGGATACTTCGAAGTCTTGCTGATTGCGTATATCATCTTACTCTACTGCCATGTTGATTTAACTTCCATCTGTCATAATTTTCAATCCGTCCTTTACTTTTGCCTTGCATACTGTGTTATATTACACTTTACATGAGCAAAACATTCACACTTCAAAGATAAAGGGCCAAGAGAGGTTTTATGGCAAACTATATGGATGGATCAAGAGTTAGGAACTACGTCACTGTTTATGTCAACAATGTTATTCTTGTACTTTCTTTAGGTATTCACATTTAGTGTCCAACACAGGGCTTTCATCTTGGGCATTAGGGAAAACAAACGCTCAGACAGGCAGTGTTGAATTGCAGAAACAGACATTTCTCTTACTGTATGTTTATTGTCTGTGTGTTTGTAAGTGATTAAAACAATCTTCAAAAGCATGACCAGACTCAAGTGGATTACTAACAACTTGGGTAAATTATAGTAGCACACGTAAGTCAGGACACAAAACAAACTGCACAAACAGTAAAAGAACTCATCTCGTCTGCCACAGGTCTGTCTCTGTTCATGGTCCCCTCTGTGTCTTGAGCCCCGTTCACACGGCAACGTTTGGTCCGATGCAGCGCCGAAACAGATCCAGTCAAGCATTCACACGTGCACATTTGCTCCGGCGTAGCTCCACTAAAGAGCTTATACCGGACCAAATTTGATCCACCTCAGGGAGGTGGTTTAAAAATTTGCTCCAGAGCAAATGCTCGTTTGCGATGCTACGCCGAAACAAATGTGCACGTGTGAACGCAGCTGGATTAAATTTGCTCCAGAGCAAATGCTAGCTTGCGGGGGAGTGGCCTCGCTACGCTCGCTACCAGATGCACGGAATCCGACCCCGGTCGACAGTGACGAGGGGGCCAGCGACACAGACAAAGCCCGGCCGTGCACCCCCGTTCCCGGTAAAAGTGTCGGCGATTTAAGCGGTGAAGACAGCGCTCACGATCAAGAAGAGAATCGAGAAAGCAGTGACGTCAGCCGAGCCCGATTTGCAGGCCCGAGCCCGAAGCAAACCCGACATTTCATATTTTATTTGTGAGTATTTTTGGGAGAAAAAAAACACAATTTCTTACGGTTAAAATAATCTACATATTTTTATGAACATGATCAATGCATTTGCACAACGAAATAACGCTGAAATACAGAATAAGAGGCCAGACAAAGAGAAATCTCGATG
>NW_017805467.1:4916465-4935469 GCF_001891065.2 Hippocampus comes | reverse complement strand
CGCCCCCCCCCGACCCGAACCTGTTTTACTTCCGCATTCCTGTCGTTTTGGTCCGCAGCAGACACTGCACGTGTGACCGCAAGTGGAGCTGCTCCGACGCTGCGTCGGAGCTGTCACGCTCAGCGGCTTTGCACGTGTGACCGCTCCACAAAATTTGCTCCGGTGTAAAATATATCGCAACAAAATATTTCAGTGCAGCGTCGGACCAAATGTGTGCCGTGTGAACAGGGCTTTGGTGGATTTGCATGCATGTTTTTGGAATGTGGGAGGAAACCGGAGTACCCGGAGAAAACCCACGCCGGCAAGGGGAGAACATGCAAACTCCACACAGAAGGCCGGAGCTGGAGTTGAACCTGTGTGGAGTTTGCATGTTCTCCCCGGGCCGGTGTGGGTTTTCTCCGGGTACTCCAAAAACATGCATGGCAGGCTGATTGAACACTCCAAATTGTCCGTAGGTGTGAGTGTGAGCGTGGACGGTTGTTCGTCTGTGTGTGTCCAGCGATTGGCTGGGTGTCCCCCGCCTACTGCCCGAAGACAGCTGGGATAGGCTCCAGCACCCCCCGCGACCCTATTGTGGATCAAGCGGTTTGGAAAATGAATGAATGAATGAATGTATGTACAGTATGTATGTACAGTATGTATGTCTCTCTCTCTCTCTCTCTCTCTATATATATATATATATAAATGTATATAGGATGAGAAGAACTATCTCTCTCTCTCGCTCTCTGTATATATATATATATATATATATATATATATATATATATATATATATTAGTATACATATCCTTCAGTTGGCGAATACTTTAAAGCCACCTGTGAAACCACAAAGTCTGTTATTTTCTGGCTATGAAAAGAGCTCACATCATCTCATCCTGCAGCTCAATAAGTACAGTTGTGTCCTAATTTCTTGAGTTTTGGACTCATCAGCCCTACTTTTTCTTTCTCTGCTCCCCTTTATCTTTCCAAACCAGGTGGCTTTGTAAGTGTATGCTCTAATTAAAATAATGCAAATGGGTTAATCCCGTGACAACAATCCCTGTGTCTTTCTTGATGACAGTTCACGTTCTGTGTAATGAAATTAAATACTTTGTTTGGATGTTGGCAGCAGAGAGAGCAAGAGAGTACGAGAGAGAGAGAGAGAGAGAGAGAGAGATGCCAGTCAGTAAGCGAAGAGTAGTATTTTCAAAGTGTATTTTGGCTGCGCTGTGGTATGAGCATACAGTAATCCAAATTGAAAATTTTCAAGATTAAGCCCGCTATTTTAGTTGACAGGGACACATGCTCTGGGGGAAAAAAATGGTGTATTTTCATTTTCGTTACGGGTAAAATCTAGTGACTATGTTTGGGAATTTGCACCTTGCTGGGCGTTCCAGCAGACCAAGAACATTTTCCATCACATGCACCAGCGCACCACACAATTTGGTGACACAAAGTAAGTCATGAAAGTTGAGGTCACTGTTGTGGGAGACACTTTCTGCAAAATAGTCACCACAATGTGCATATATTTATGTTCTTGTTATGCACTCAAAATTTTATTTTTCTCACAAACAAACAAACGTATCAAACTTGAAGATTTTACAAAGACAATAGTATTGAGCATTACCTCTCTGACGGCATCTGTCTTATGTTCTGAATAGGTTTATGAAAGTCTTTTGTGAAAAGCAGTGTTGGATCATACTGCTAATTAAGGTAACCACAAAGGACTCTGAATGGAGTTCAAAAGAGTTCGTGATTTCAGCACACAGTACATATAGTAATTGATAATTTAGACTAGTGATGGTTGTAGAACCCTACAGTGGGTTATTTAGCATATCTGCCTCGAGTTTAAGCTCAGGCCTTCCTGTGTGGAGCTTGCATGTTCTCTCTCTAGTTATGTGAGCTTTCATGCTTGTTAGGTGCATTGAAGACGCTCTACTATTCATGAATGTGACTGGTTGTCTGTCTGCATGTACCCTGCTGGCTGTCGACCAGTCCTGGGTGTATCTCACCTCTCGCACAAGGCTCCAACTCACCCACAACCCTCTAGAGCGGTGCTTCTTAACCTGGGTTCGAGCGAACCCCAGTGTTAGAATCCTTTGTTCATGGTGTCGCCCCACCCTTTGGTTTTTGTTCCCTTTTTCAGTGTGGGCTGGACGCCTTCCTAATCAGTGCACCTGCCTCCCCTACACACCTGCGAGTCTTCATCTCATTCAGCCACTTGCAGCATAAAAGCCAGCCTGGACAGCCACCCGTTGCCAGTTCATCAGTGATCTTTCCTGCTCTACTTGCTTCTGCCAAGCTGTTACGCTGCTGCATTCTTGTACTCCTTGAATTGGTCATTTTGACTACCCTTCTCTTCCTGCCACCTCGACCTGTCCTACTTCCTAGAAATAAAACCCTTCTGAGTTCATTGTGTCTGCGTTTTGGTCTTGTGTTCATCCCTCACGAAGCTTACCAGTACGAACTGGCCACGGAATGGACCCAGTGGATTGAAATGACATCACAGTGTCTAAAGTTTAGGTATTGTGATGTCATTTTCAGGCAACAGCAAGTAAAAGTGGCCACTCCATGAGATGGATGAAAATGGATGGATTTTGCTGCTTAATTGATCTTCCACAAATGCACTATGAATGAGAATGCCATGTTTAGACTAGTGGGGGCGCATACAACATATTATTGTAAATACATATTTTACTTGACTTCCCCATTAAGTATTTCAATCACTCCTTGAATTTTTACTGTAGTTTTTTTCTGAGTTTCCAGTTTAAAACACACACACACACACGCACACTTACACGCACGCGCGCACACGCACGCGCGCACACACACACACACACACACACACACACACACACACACACGCGCGCACACACACACACACACACACACACACACAAACACATAGATACACTTTTGGTCATCTACGTTAAATCTGTATTACATGACAGTAGAATATTAAGAACATGATCTTTGAAAAAACAACTCTCTCTGGCCTCAATTTGATCCCATCCATCCATCCTTATCGTGAAGAGGATCACAGGGAGTTACTGGAGCCTCTCCCAGCTGACTTCGGGCAGAAGGCAGACTACACTGTGAACTGGTCGCCAGTCAGTCGCAGAGGACATATAGAGAGAAATGACCATTCACACTCATATCCACACCACTGAGAGGGAACCGATCCCACTCTGCCCGCATACAAGTAAGGGGAGTGCACCACTCCACCATCAGCAACTTCAATTTTATTCATCTAATTCAATTTTAATATTTGTCAATTAGAGGACAGTCCAAACAAAAGAAGACAGGAATGACCTTTCTGAGGTTCCAAGATAGCTCAAGAGAGTTGTGAGACGCAAAGCAACAGTTCTACCCACTGGTACAGTCAATATATCACTCTGATAGGCTATTCTTGTCACGGTGGGATACGTTTTAAACGAATAATTAAATTAAAATTGGAGGCAAAAGAGGGGAAGGGTTTTTTTAACCGCAAAATACCCATTTTGGAGCGTGAGTACTTATGATATCATGACAACAATGCTACATTAATATATAATACCATGTCTAAAAATGGCTCATAAGAGCGACGTTTAGGTTTTATCTCACTCAGCTACAATGTAAAACAAAATGATGTTAATGTTTAGTTTTTTTTTTTTTTTGACACATTTAGAACAATAGTTATCAATGTAGGGCATACACTGAATAGCTGCGTGACGCGCCTGGTTAAATATTTGCAATAGTTTGTTCTTTAAAAAAACACATGGACAAAACAAAGTTGTATCGGTGTACAAGTACATTTATGCTGATGAAAGATTTCCCAGCTGTTCATGAAGGCGTCATTACACGTCGATCCATTGATCTCTGCTCCGGACGTCTGTAGGACTCCCGAGTTTCCACGCCCCCTACTTTCACCCCTATTGTGGAGAATCTCGGGCTCACACACGCACACGCACACACACACACACGCTGCCAGCCCTTCTGGAGTTCGAGTTGGGAGGTCAAGCTTTTTTGAAGAAATACTTCTCTTCTACTCATGGATATATTTTATTCTCTTCAGGGAATTCGAAGAAGGGCAATGGTTTGCGTCGCCAGGCATTTCGGAGTGTCATCCGTGAGGGAAAGGCCACACATACAACACAGCACAAAGTTGTGAAAAAAAAGTAGTTCCCCTCTTCTTCTCGCTCACACTCGGTGCTTGTCCGCTTTGAGGTTTCCCGACCATCATGGAGAGGCGGACCAGGCACAGTACTTGGGCTTTGACGCCGAAACGACGCGCTCCTTTCCGGGCTGCGCTGCTCCGTCTTCGCGGGAGCTTGTCGGCTCGTTTGTGGAGCTTCGCTTTTATGTGCTCGGCTCTTTCTTGGGGATATTGTCGAGCCGACACGGAGTTTTCCATTCTGGAAGAAACCCAAGTTCTCTCCGAGCAGATAAAGAAGCTGTCCACTCAAGAGCTTGGAGTCTTTACTATGCAGGTAAATAGAATTTTGTTGTCGTTTGGCTTTCATGAAAACCTGTGGGGACTACTTGTGCCACTTTGGAGTGGGCGGAGCAGCCCCAAACCTGGCATAACAAGGTTAACAAACAAAAACAAAGAGGGGAAACGTTTTGTCTCTAAACTACTGTTATATTAGTGATGCGACGTGATGACAGAAACGTACGGTTGCTCCTAAACAGCAAGCCCAACGTGAGCTTTGAAGTTAGTCGGACGTGTTTATGTTGACCATCAACACAGTGGAGCTTCTCTTCGACCCCACAAGTCCCCAAAAGTATCTCTGCGCTACACATCAGCGCCTACATGCAAGCATATGCTAGAACAGTCCGATTTGTGAGCGTTGTTGACAATTTAATTTATCAAGAATATACGCCCAAAATACCCTGTCAATTTAGGTGTCAGCGGCGTGTGTGTTTGATGGGGATGGGGGGGGGGGTACTCCGTTGGTTTGCTAGTTAATTTATAAAGCATAATTTTGACAACACATGCGCATGCTGTATGTGAGTGAATTTGTTTGATCAATCATCATCTAAAATATGTCATCTAACACAGTTTATAGTCACTACATTAACAAGTGTATTAAATGATTGCATGCTGTTTTACATTTGCCCGTACATGCGAGATCCCATACAAATACAATTAAAACTTCTCACTGCAACATTGCTCTACGAAACAGGAAAACGCAATCACAACAGCACACATAATGCTAATTTGCTGTTTTTGTTTTTAATTTGTCAAGACAGAATGTTTTACACAGCGCTCTGAATCAGTCATATTAGATCGTGTACCTAATCAAATGTCCGTGGAGTATATGTGGTCCTGTCTGAAATGTGGAGGGCTGCCCATCCCATTTATGTTAATTCAATCTGCAGCGCTGTTTGCTGTCTCCAAAATAACCCCCAAAAATTGGCAAATTAAAAATTACATTCACAGCCAACTGCAATATTATCTGCTGTTTGGGTGGCTGTGCTGCCAATGCATACAATAATCGGGCATATTGGTTTATTTCTGAGTAGATCCAAGCAGTGGATGATACTGATTGATAAAAGGTAATTGATTTGACATTTTTGATACTCAAGCATCCCGGATTTCACACGTGAACTCAGATTTTAAATATAGAAACATTTGAAAACCACACACATTTATATATTTATATGCAATATGTGCTTTTTAAAAATCTGTAAAAACATTTCGGTTTTAGCTGATATAATCAATTGATGACTCAGTGCACAATCAAAAGCTGAGACTGCTTTGAAGATGGATTCATTGATTTTAAATAGAAAACGAATCAGTAATTAATGCAGTTTTCCTCGGCTTTGGTGAATTGTGCTGTTTGAAGAGGTCATCCTGAGCTTTGCAGAGGAGCGGAGATGCTTTCATGTTGATTTCCACCCTGCAGGACACAAAGCTTGTTTTTCCCCTAATGAGATGCCCTGCATCTCCAATGACTTCCTGACTATTAATTTGCAAAAGCATTGATTAATTATTGTCTCAAAATCTGTGGTGTAAAGTACCAACATCACCTTACCATATGCATGTAAGCAGAGCTTCATTGGGTCGCCAAATGGCAGGAGGTGTGCAGCGTTGGGGTGGAGGAGGTCGTGAAGCAGGAAGGCCGAAGGGGGTCGGGGGAGGGTGGCGGGGGGAGTACTTCAGAGGCAGAAGAGCTCACAGGCCCTGAACACAGAGGCGAGGCAGTGGGGGAGCCCAGGCCCCAAATGGTGTTTCATCTTCTCAGCTGCCACACTGAGATCCCTTTATCCTGCCTATGGGAGTCAGCTTTTAAGGCTTCCTCTGATCCTTGTGACTCTTCCTTTGTCACCCCTCCTCTCACTCACCTGAGCTCTGCTTGGGCCATCGCTGCTTCATTTGCCTCTTGTTATTACCCTGTTTATAATGCAGTCTGTATGCACCATGCTGACATCCTTTCCTGTCTTCCCACTTTTGGATCTTTCCTATTTGATCAGAAACCGGCGAAAGTAGGACTAAGTAAATAATGTTGAGTACCTGAAACGCAACTTTAACTCCATCTCCTTGAGCAAGACACGAAATGCTGATCTATGTCTTTGTGTGTCGTTTACGCTTGAGCTGAATTGATCAGAACAGCAGCAAAATCTGTTCTTAAACGGTGAAATATACTTGTTAGGCGTAGAAAAAAAAGTAGTGTGTTTCCGGTAACATGAAATTTCAGCATAGGGTCGGTAGGTCGGACAAAGTTTTTTTTTTTTTTTTTAATCTTTCCCCCCCCCCCCCCCCATCAAAAATGTAAACAAAATAACCATAAAACATAAAACAAGGAGACATTGAAACCCCCACTCGCCCACCAAAGGCGGCGAGAGAGTTGGGTACCCGGCGGCTGGGTGTTACAGCCATCTCGTTACCTCTGCGTCCCGCGTCCTCGACGCATAATTTTCCCATGGGACGCACAGTTCCAAATAATGTGCGTTTTTGGGACGCAAGGAAATTTTTCAGTCAAAACAAACAAACAAAAAAAAAAAACTACGGCAAGCCTGAGGATTTCACAGTAACAATAGTTACCGGTAGCGTGTCGTTTCCGTGGCGTCATTTTAACGGTACCGAAAACTAGTTTTACCATTAAAGTCACCGCACATGA
The DNA here is from genome assembly GCF_001891065.2 of Hippocampus comes. Taxonomy (NCBI): domain Eukaryota; kingdom Metazoa; phylum Chordata; class Actinopteri; order Syngnathiformes; family Syngnathidae; genus Hippocampus; species Hippocampus comes. Next base: position 4,928,387 of record NW_017805467.1, on the reverse strand, counting down.
CTTGACTATGTGATCAACGCGATTTCACTGTGCCTCTATGTGTGTTTGTGGTGTGGTGTGTGAGTGTGTTTCTTCTAATTTACTTTCGTTTTGTTTTGTTTTCAGTGTTGGGGGGGACGCAACAGATAACGTTATGTGCGCATGCGGGTTGCTATTTTAGTCCGCAAACCGAGGAATCGCGCGGATGAAAGTTTGAGATGGCGGTGAAAAAAACTCACAAATGTCTACTAATTACGACATTTAAGAAATGGGAATGCCAGTCTGATTTTTCGTATGAATCGTCCAAAGGGCGTATCACTAAACTCACCTGGGATGTATGCACAGAACACGAGAGCGAGATACGACGAGAGGCACGATTACGAGGCAAGTTGGTCATTAGATTTGTAGGCTAATCGCTATGAAAAATATTATGAAACAGTTTTGGTTATTCAATAATTTACTGGTTGTAGCATGGTACCTTTATGAATAAAACATTCGTCACAAGGTGTAGTAATGCTAATGTTAACTGTTGGTCGAACTAATGATGACGTGTGTTAAATTTGAAGGCTGTTTGAAAAAAATGCAGACTGAAAAGTTTTTTTTCGAGGTAGAAATTCTCGGTCGGTCGGGTTACCGGAAACACACTACTTTTTTTTCCACGCCTTATGTACACTGTGTGTTGTTGGAGTGAGCTAATGGTTACATTTCCTGTCCTCCTGGTGTTATTTGGGAAATTAGCTTAATTGATTTTGTTTGGTCATGATGTTGCTCGTGATGTTTTTTTTTGTCATATATATTTTTTTCCATCCATCCATCCATCCATCCATTTTCTACTGCTATATATATATATTTCATTTGTATTTAATTAGTATTTCCCTTTTTTTTTTCGGCTGAGACAAGAGTGCAGTCTTCCTGACTGGTCCTGAAAGCTTTGTTATCGAGGCTAGAGCATCTCTCTTTAAAATGTAATGCAACCCCTCACTACCCCACCCTTCATTCTCCAGCAAATACGAAACTGAGAATTACCTAGCCAATGCGTCTGAGTCACCTTATTCGGTTTGGCACTCACTTGCGTAATAATAGCAGGATGTCAGGGTATTTGGCTGACAGTCAACATAATTAAGTCAACTCGCTCTGGAGGAAGGACTCAGATTTATGCTATAAAAGTTATTAAGTTGCCTGCAACTATACTTTATTATTATATTATTATACTTTGTGTGCCCGGTGTGGTTTGCATGAAATGTTCTTTTTTTCCTCACCTATCTCCTGACCTGCCCAACTACCTTGAACTGCAATGGAAGGGCTCTGTGAAATAGTACTTAATAGTACTTTTTTTTTTTTGCCATTGCAAAAGTTGCTTCCAGTTCGAATTCTGTTGAGTTGTCTCGGTGGAAAAATGGCGTTACATTGGAACGCTGCTATTTGTTTGGGACTGTGACCGGGCGACCTGCGAATAGTCAGCGTATAATTGACGCCAATTAAAACGTAGGCAGACTCATCACCATCTAGGATAAGCCCAATTAGGGTCGTGTCGTCCGGAAACTTGATCAGTTTTATGTAGCGATGGTTGAGTGTGGAGCAGTTGTGGGATAGGAAAAAAAAGGCCAGGGAGAAAGTACACAGCCCAGGGGGGTCTTGGTGCTCATGTTCTTTGTGTCTAAGACAGTCTTCCCTAGCCGGACATGTTGCATGTTGGCCGTCAGGAAGTCTGTGATCCACCTACAGATGGAGTTGGGCACCTTGAGCTGGGACAGTTTGTCCTAGAGTAGAGCTCGGAGGATGATGTTAAAGCCAGAGCTGAACTCCACAACATGATCCTGGTGTCGTTTCTAGGGAGTCTAGCTGTTGCAGTATGAGTTAGAGGGCCTGGTTGACTGTATCATCTTCGGACCAGTTTGGTCCATAGGTGACCTGCTGCAGGTCCAGGAGGGGATTTTTGATTCACTAAATTGGGTGAGGACGAGGCGCTAATAGGACTTCATGACTACAGATCGTCACAGATATGTTGTCGTTAAGTCCTGTAATGTGTGGCTTCTTGCTAACAAAGGACATTATTGGTGGACTTAAAGCAGGATGGCACATGGCTTGATTCCAGGGAGGTGTTGAAGCTCATCCACACAGTGTCTTAGGGTTATTTTCCGCTCAACCTTTTTGGAAGGTTTACTTTGTCAGAGTTAAGTGTGCATGCCACATTACCATAGAGCAACATTTTCCCTTTGTTCTTGCTGTGTTGTGAATCCAGAGTACATGAGCCATTTGAGGTTTTGCAGAACTCTACATCTGTTCTTTTAGAAAGTGTCCTTTTAAATGGTCTCACAAGGAAGATCTTAAACAAACAAAAACACACACACACACACACACACACACACACACACACACACACACACACACAGTTGTCATATTTGAGAAATTAATGCTCCCAAAACACTGTATGTGGGTGGCCGACTCATCCCAAGACATGTTGTTTTGTGAGGTGTGAGTATATGATGTTTCGGGCATAGATTTTTGATGTCACCAAAAATACAAATGGCTCTTCCAGTTGTATTTCATTTAGCTGGAAATGGTTTCTTCTTGTGCACAATTTCTATGTCACTTCATTAAAAGTTTCAGCAGATGGCATCCCAAAAATCATGATGCTTTTTTACCCTTTTTACTTCTGAACACAATTTCGGAGAGGACTCAGTGCCATATTGCCGTTAAGTAAATTTTATGACATTTTATGTTTTGCTGTCGACTGATAGGAATCCGATTGCAAGTTCTTCCACTTGATCATACACTGTATCAAAGGTTGCGAGAGGCAATCATAATCTAACGTGCACTGCTCTCACCTCTGATCCAATTATTTTTCACCGGGGAGCTTAGCGCAAGAAAATACAGTGATGACATAACGAAGTTCATTTAACCCATTCAGAATGTTGATATTCTTTTAGACCAGTCGGTATCCCTGTTTTAAAAAGCGCCAAATTGCCTCCCAAGAGTATCACTTAATCTTGACTACCTTTTGAATGTACCTGCAGCCTTTTTGCTTTGGCTACCTTTGTGCTGGAGGCCTGCGGGAAGAAAGATATAGTGAGAAAAATATTTTGTGAAAAGTCTCTCCCCCTCCAAGCTTCTAGACAACAGGACTCATTTTCATTTCAATCAAGCCCCTTTAATTCTTTTGCCAGCCTTGTGCATTCCCTCTTGGCTTCTGCCGGACTGTGGTCAGACCAGAGCAGGTTCTTTCCCCATTTGCACCAGCTGTGGGGGTTTCAATCCTTCTGTACAATTGTGGACAGATCATTTATCTGACTGTTTTCTGATGTTTTTCCCACATTTCTCAGTTGAAGATAGACACTCTCTTTGGCCTTGACTAGCTTGATGGTTTTTTTTTTTTTTTTTGCAGACTTGTCCGCGTTTGATTTTGAGGTGCTGCTTTGCCTGTTTTACATCTCTCCACCATCGTATGTTGACCTGTTTTCAAATGCCAAACTGCTGTTAAGAATCAACTATGAACATTTCCATGGTCGCTATCTTTGACCAAGATTCTTATACTTGGTCAAAATAAGATTCTCTATCTAGAAAACATTCAGTCCTTATCTGTTTTACCGTAAAAGTCAGGATGCCACTTACGTTTGTGCATACTTTCACCCTCATGTCTGTGGACTGCAACGATTGGAGACTTTTCATATTCTAGCTTCACGTCAGTTTACAAATGAAAATAAATAAAAAGGTTCTTTTTCTGTCTTTTTTGATGAGTCACCCTTTTTATGTCACATTATTGTTCTCCCATTCAACATCGATATGCACGCTGTGCATTTTCTTTCTCCACATAGCCCCACTCTCATTTACACACTTCCCGCAAACACAAAACAAAACAATAATAAATGCCCAGTAGGACTGGCAGAAAAGGATCTTTATTGTTGATCGAGGCTTTATTTTCCCTGCTTCCTGCCAGTGTCGTTGAGCCCCACAGGGACTGACTTGGAAATGTGACTAAAGAGAGCCACACACACCCCTATAGCAAGTTAGCCCTTCACTACCTTCATTGGGCGCAGCTTGAAATGAACTATCCTTGACAGAGTGATAGAAGGTAAATTGTATGTGTGTGGGGTGGGGGGGCTATAGAGTCAAAGGGGCAGCAAGTAAAATATCCCATTGGGAGTGCAAGGACTGAAGAGGGACTGGTTCACTCCCCTAGACATTAAGCTTTTTAAGGACCCCCATCCCCCGCAGTATACGCACACACACACACACACGCACGCACACACACACACACACACACACACACACACACACACACACACACACACACACGCACACTACCACTGAAGAGGCTTTGCATTCTCAATGAGGCAAGTGTTGGAGCTTCTGTTGTGAAGCACATCAGACTGTTTTCATACCATTGTTCCTTTTTTCCTGAATGTGTATATGTGCAAAACTAGGGCTGTGGTAAGTGCCAAGCCCCAACATAACAGTTTTGGAGTTTTGTTTTTTATTTAAGCATTTTTGCTTCTTCCCAAGGGCAGATGTGGTGTTGAGCTGTCCCTTGAACAGGATTGGTGCCAGGTTATGAAGCCCCTGAGCTAATGTGGCTAAACAGAAGACAAACCTCCTAGCCACACTTAGATTTAGATGTAGATATTGTTGTCTTGCCGTTGTCTTGTTATGTGCACCGCGCATAAGTGCAAATAGCAGAGACATTGTAGCTGAAATAACACAAAACACATTAAGGCTTCAGGGGAGACAATTTTGTTTTCAGGTTGTAGGCAGAGCTTGATAGCACTTTGTAGTGGTAGAACTGGGACAAGTTATCATCGGTAAGGAAGCTGTTCCTTGGTTGTCGGTTTGCATGCGTTGCAGCCTCGCCTCAAAAATCGGGATAACTGGGAGGATGAAAGAAAGTTTTCCGACAAATCTCAGAAGTTCAGTACCGTACTAAATTGTTACCAATTGTTTTTCACTTTCAACACTTGTTTCTAAGATGTATTTAGAAAAACAACAAAACAGAAATGTTTTTACAGGATCTTTAATATTTAAGAAATGTTAGTTTTTATTGGAGCATGATTTTTACTCAACATTCTTTTCAACACATGAATTAATAATGACCATTTTTTGTTATTGTATTCAAGATCAGTGTTAATGTTTCAATTGTGCAAATGTTGGTACAGTACTTGTCAAATGAGATATTTTTTAGATGGTACTTGCTGTAAAAAGAACGACTGCCTAAGATGAATAAATTATATATTTTTAATTATGTTACTATTATTACAGACATACTCTATGCAATATAATATCTGTATACAGGTAATTATAAACTATTATTTGCAACATGCAATTTTATTATATTATATACAGATTATAATGATGCTGACATTAAGTCACGATTACTGCATCATTACATCTACTACCACAAAGACGTCAATCACTGTGCATTGTTGGATTACACTGTGTACATTCGAGCTGCGATCATATGGGGAAAATGAATGAAAATATCAAATGAAATAAAATTAAACTGCATGGAGAACACACGTACCTGTGGTCTGCAGTATTTTTGTTTTGAAAAATAGTCCCTTAATGACCCTAGCCAGCTTTCCTCTCGTTGAAAGCAGTTTGATTCTCCTTCTTTTTCGCACGCACACACACACACACACACACACACACACACACACACACACACACACACACACACACACACACACACACTGTTGTCCTCAAAGTGTCGAAGCCAGGGTAATTTACACTAAAAAGTAGGAATTGATATGAAGACTTGTCTCCCGTTTAAATTGACTGTTTCACTGTGTCTTCGTCACTCATCCTGCTTTTTTTGGGGGGGTGTTTGGTCACATGACGGGGGGGGGATTCAAAGTTGAATGGACTCCAGGTTGCTGACTTCTGACTTCAATTAGCTCATTAGCCAAAGGCTTCACATACTTTTTCCACCCAGCACTGTGAATGTTTACATGGTGTTAAAAAAAGAAAAACACAACATATAATTGTTAGTGTGGTATTAGGTCAAGCAAGACTGTGTTTGTCTAATGTTGTGACGGAGATGATCAGAGCACATTGTATGACCAATTTATGGAGAAATCCACGTAATTCCAGAGGGGTCACATAATTTTTCTTGCAACTGTACAGTATAAGCATGTTTTTTTTTTTTTTTTTTTTTTTTTACTTTTATTTGGCGAGCAGTGTTATGTTACTACTGTACCAAATCATATGTTTAACGGGCCACGAAGAGAAGTGTGGGAATATTTGCATATGCACAATTGTGCTCTTGTTGTCATGGGTTTTGATGCAGATTTTGCCCGGGCAATTTTAATGGACAAATTAGCCCTTCGCCAGCGTGGCGAATTAGGGAAATATTGACCACGCCCACTCCCCATTTAAACTCGTTATTGGAGATGTGGCGAACGGGGAGGGCGAACCCTCCTTTAGCATCATCCTTGTGGGGATCACAGAAGCGCCAATCTATTTTTTATTGTGGAGACGTTTCTGTTTTTATGGTCATGTATTTGATCGTGCACTTACATCATGAATTGCACAGGAATTATTGCTAGCGTTTCCTGAAATCACACAATTGAGAAGGTCAAGTAGGTCTTGACTTTCTTCTGCCCCTGCAGTGTCTCCCTCATATGTGATACGTAATTCAATCTTGAAGCTCCTACCCCACTGAGCGGGGAACAATTGTGAGAGTTTTCGAAGGCAGTTGAAGTTGCGTTCACGTCAGAGTTCGTTCGAGGTGCCGAATGTTTGCCAAACGGATGTCAGACGCTCAGCAGACATTCACCTGTACTTATCTTGTTGCAAGGGAATTTTGGACATGTTGAAAATGTCCTTGCGACAAGAAGAAAATACAACAAATGTTGGAGACATCTGAGTAACTGATGATGGGATTACTTGATTGAAGTAAAAGATTGGCTAATAAAACTACACTGAATATTATTGGTTGCTGTGTTGCTGTCTGAATAGTTTGAAAAAGAAATAAATCTAAACATCATTAGAGTGTCTCTTCCTTGTCCCTTGCACCCGCACTTGTTGTAGGTGTTTAGTGCTCACGACCCCCCACAGATACTGGAATGCTCATAGTTCTGAAGAACAGTGATCAAGCCGTTTGTTTTGTTAGAGTTGGCTTGTTCATTTGAATGTCAAGTGGATTGGCTTGGAGAGGCAGACAGTTGGTGTTCCATTGTGAAAAGTCTTGTGAGAGCATAACTTCTCCTTGGAATGAATACAGAAGGTCGAGGAAAAACCTGTCCACTATTATATGTCTTCAAAATGGTATTTGTCCTTCTCAGTGGCTTGCAGTACATGACTGGGAGGAATGGGGGAGACAGTGCAGTCTTGAAAATGATTATCCCCAACTTCAAGGCTGAAAACACTTTTTTTGCCAATTAACAAGTGCAGGTCGTGAATAAAAGGCAGGACCCGGATAAATGTTTTGGAATGGTGACTTTTGAGTTTTGCTCATTTTGAGTCTAATGGTTACGGGGTCCTACATTAAACCTTTTCTGGTGATGAGCCATGTTGTGGTGGTCCTGCCAGACCCGACACTGGGTCTGTATATTCATGTTACCATACGATATATTTCAATGATTATTTCATATTTAGTGTCACTAATGTATTATTTCAGCTTTTAAGCAAATATTACCTCTGTGTAGTTACTTTTTACTCTGTAATGGACTTTTTGGCAGTATAAAATCGAACTGGATATTTAACATTCAACATTTTTTCGACTTTATATCTTGCGCAAGCCATTCCTTATGGAAGGATTTAACCTGACATGCAAAAAATATTTGCAGCACGACAAAAAGATTCATGACGATTGAGCCATTTTAGTGAATAGAGCTCCAAATATTGAATATTTACTTGCCAAAAAGCAAGAATATGTTGATTTCCATCCATCCATTTTCATATCCGCTTATTCTCATGAGAGTCGCCGGCGTGCTAGAGCCTAACCCAGTTGTCTTCAGGCAGTGGGCGGGGTACACCTTGAACTGGTTCCCAGCCAATCGCAGTGCAGACATCGATAACCACCCACTCTCACAATTACATCTAGGGACAATTTTGAGTGTTCTGTTCATTCGCCATGCATGTTTTTGGAATGTGGTAGGAAACCGGATTACCCAGAGAAAACCCACACAGGCACGGGGAGAACATGCAAACTCCATAAAGGACGGCCGGAGCCGTAATCGAACCCTGCACCTCTGCACCGTGAGGCAGACATGCTAACCAGTTGTCCACCGCCCCATGTTGATTTAATTGTATAGGACCTAATCTTTCATCACAGCATATTGAAATATGTGTGATTCTGTGACAGCATCGATGTGTGTGTGCGTGTGTATGTGTGTGCATGGTGTATGGCTGTGTGATATGGCTAAAATTTAATATCTGTATTTTTGCCAGATATCTTGATAATGATGTGATAAAAATGTTTGTATGTTTTTTTGTGAAAATTAAGCTGCTTTTTCAAAAATTTTTTTTTTTTTAAGAAAAACAAAATATCAATCCAAAAGGATGTGGAAAATGTTAAGTTTCTTGGAACTTAGTGACTAGCCATCAACATTAACAAAGTCATCAATAAATTTTAAAAATGATTATGTTCACATAGTATTACAGCCGTGCTCTAATTATTCATTCATTCATTCATTTTCCGAACCGCTTGATCCTCACTAGGGTCGCGGGGGGAGCTGGAGCCTATCCCAGCCGTCTCCGGGCAGTAGGCGGGGGACACCCTGAATTGGTTGCCAGCCAATCGCAGGGCACACAGAGACGAACAACCATCCATGCTCACACTCACACCTACGGACAATTTAGAGTGTTCAATCAGCCTACCATGCATGTTTTTGGAATGTGGGAGGAAACCGGAGTACCCGGAGAAAACCCACGCAGGCCCGGGGAGAACGTGCAAACTCCACACAGGGAGGCCGGAGCTGGATTCGAACCCGGCACCTCTGCACTGTGAAGTCGACGTGCTAACCACTGGACTACCGGGCCGCCTGCTCTAATTATAAATAACAAATGTATGCTACAACAGAAATGTTGTCTTTGCGTGGGTGTTAACATACAGTATACAGTATACTCTATGCATATAGTGGAAAGAGTCCCTTGACTGAAAATGGCGACATTTTAGTGTGATTTAATAGCATTAAAGCAATTGGCCTCACAGTGTCTATTTCTGCTCTTTGAGCATGTTGCTGAGGCAAACTGCCCTTGCTTGTAATAGAACTGTTGTCGGAGATTTTTCTCGGACAAAGTTAAAGAAATGACTCGGCACACAGGGAAAATTGTCTTCAATATCGGCGGAAGCGGATCTCTGAGAGCGAACGACGGTTTAGTTGCTCCGCGATCACACTCGATCGAGCTCCCTTCCCGCCAATTCAGACTTTTATTGTAACGTACAAGGAAAACACTGCCCCCGACATTTGCATACCGCGCCCCCGGTCCGGCCCCTCGGTAGTGATTGGTTACCTGAGTTTAAGCTTTGAACCACCGGTACATTGGCGCCTTTCTGTCTGGTCTACACTGTATCAACATGTTGCAGACTTTGCGGACGACAAATGTCGCCTGGGCGCGACGGGTGTTCTCAAACCGTCTTTTGTTGTTCAACCGCTGTTCCCGAATTATTCATTCCCCCTTTGTGACCGAATCTAGCCCTCTCTCCTCTGATCGCCCACCTGCATTGACGTGCTAATTGTGGACTTCAACACCCCTCCGCCCAGGTGGCCAGCACCTTTGTGCACAGGCATTTGGGGGTGCCGGATACGCACCCAAACATTTAGATGTGCCCAAATTAAATGAAACTTTAAAAATGATACAATTTTGCTCATAGATTCCTCTAACAACTGTTGATGTTATTGTTCACCCCAATGTCCATGCTTCCTGCTGCAATGTGTTTTGTATATATGTTTTAAATATGTTTTAAAGGGATACGTTGTTAATTTTGCTGTTTTCAAGAGTAACAAGTTAATATTTTGTCCATAATAAATTTGATAACTTCATTATTTTTCATGTACAATTAACACCTTTAAAAACATTTTGCCACTTTGACTGAAAATGACATCACACATGCTCAGGGCTCAGAGGACTTCATTTTAGGGGTTAAATTTGCCATTTTCAGGAGCATGTTTTTCTAGGTTAACCCCAGGGACCTGAAGCAAGGGTTTTATTCAACAATAAAAACATGACAACATAATAGGGCGGCCCATTGTCGGGCTGCAGTTGTCGAATATTTCAGTTTCAGAAACAGAATCAGATTTATTGGCCAAGTATGCAAGAAACACACAAGGAATTTAATTCCCAGTTACAGCCCTTTCAGAGGAACATCAACAAGACAGCAATAACCAACATGGGGGAGACGGAACGAGAAGCCTGGTGGGTCACTGTTAAGCGCCCTGATATCTTAAATGTGAAAGGAAAACAGTCGGGAAGAGGAGGGGAAAAAAACGATCGACTCCAACCATTCTTCTTAAATGGGGGGATGGTTTGAGCCAGAGAAAAAAACTTCAGCACGTGTAGTGTACATTCAAAAATACAGTACTGTACAACAGTTCTCGAGTCTTAACGTGTAATGCAAGGGTGGGTGAGAGAGGGATGGAAGGTGGGGGAGGGTCGCAATCTGTGAAACAAGCTGCACACAGTAAATGCGCTCAAGTCTCTTCAGTTGTGACAGGGGACGGAACAGCGTGAATAGGAATCCAGCGAGGACTTAGACATTGCATCTGCAACTGCAAGGCCAAGACCTTATCAGTCACAGGCTCGGGGAGGAGTTATGGAGAAGAGGAGCTCGGAAGACTTGTGTCTGTGTGTTTTTTTCCATCCAGGGGAAAGCACAGATAACAATTGTTTTGGGAACGGCCGGTCGGTCGACAATTTAAGACAGCGTTGAACTTTTTACTGAGATTTCAAGGGAATAATTGTGTATTCAGGTCAATGAATTTTTTTTTTTAACGTACCTGAGAACAAAAAAAAAAACCCTTTTTTATATAATCAACAGTTTTCATTTGTTAAATCCACACAGTGCATAACTGCAAACTGGATTTCATTGTGTAGAAACATAAAATGGGGCAATTTCAAACAAATATAAATTTAAACGTAAACTTAGCATTTCTTGTATCAAAAACATAAGGCACTAAAAACAAAACGGCAGATAGCATTTGAGCATGCAACATAATATTGTAGGTTCATGGCTGTGCGTTTATGAGGTTAAACCAGCGGAATAAGGAAAATATTCAGTAGTACACATTGTGGAAGTGCAGAAGGCCCTCAAATGAAGACACCTGGAGAGAAAACAGTTGAACTGGTACATTTCAGTTAAATGGTTTAGATCAGGGGTGCCCATTACGTCGATCGCGAGCGACCGGTAGATCGCAGACTGGTCCCAAGTCGATCGCGAGGAGTGTAGAGGAAAAAAAAAGCGAATAACCATTTGTGCGTTTTTGTGCATAGTAGTAATGTATTTTTTTGTGTTAATGTACACTACATTATATCAGTCTCATTTTCACAAAAAGTATTAAAATAAAATAAAGCAGGTAAATCTTTAACCTACGGTGGCGTGTGACCAGCGTCACCCGAAGTTGTGAGCGCTCAGCAGTGATCGGAGCTGTTGCACTATATGTTTTATCGTTATCATTATTCTCATTCAGAGTTTGCTTTGTGTACAATTCACCAATGGTACGGGCAAAAAATAGGAATCTGGAGGGCCGAGAGAAGTATTTTAAAACGGTAAGCGTGAGCTGCAATAGTTCATAGGCTGCCAAAGTGTGTCGCATGCCTCCGCGTCACGCTGTTCCTCATCATGGCGTGTGTGTGCGGTAACATGTTGATCGCGGGAGGTTGGTTGATCGAAAAGTAGATCTTCGGTCAAAAAAAGTTTGGGCACCCCTGCTGTAGCTCATCATGGCGTGTGTGTGTGTGTGTGTGTGTGTGTGTGTGTGTGTGTGTGTGTGTGTGTGTGTGTGTGTG